>NW_018022062.1:21172-23562 GCF_002006095.1 Pseudomyrmex gracilis
CAAACGAGCTCTATTTGCACGCGGCGTCCTTCGTCTTGAAATAATCGACCTGTACAGATACCGCTCATTTATTCTAAACAAAATATTTAGAATCAATAAATCTGTCATACATTACTTGCCGTTTCAGCTTTACAAAGAATTTTTCATTACTCAATTATCAAAATTGGATAAATTTCATTCACGGGAATATAGAAGGATGATTAATAAAATCAATTGGCTAAGACATAAATTGATAAAAAGACATTCTATAAAACACTTAAAATTAAAATAATAAATTAAAAAATTAAAATTAAAAATAAAAATAAATAAATTAAAAATTAAAATATTATGTAACTTCACGCGACCAGTCTCTTCAAAAAACTGTTTCTACATCTTACAACAGTTTTTTCTAACACATAGTTCTTTTAGATTTTCCTTTACACCACCTACTATTGATC
Organism: Pseudomyrmex gracilis; assembly: GCF_002006095.1. NCBI lineage: Eukaryota > Metazoa > Arthropoda > Insecta > Hymenoptera > Formicidae > Pseudomyrmex > Pseudomyrmex gracilis. The sequence continues at coordinate 21,610 of NW_018022062.1, forward strand.
TACCTATTTACACAATTAATTTAAATTTTCAAACATTCTCGAGAACTTTACTAGAACCACGTAAAAATTGGTTTATTAACCTCACTCACACCCATATTCCTTTAGAAGTCTCTGGCTTGCTACAATTAGGAGAGAAGTTTTGTCTTCCACCTGTCAATAATCAAAAACTTACGTTTGAATTGATTAAGAACTGCGATAATAATATGAAACATTTAAATAATAACAATAAAATAGAATGCCGTAATCGATTTGTTTCTTCTCTTAAACATATGAGAGTCTCTAAATTCAATAATACTACATATTATGGAGACATCATTCAATCTCAAAAACTCACTCGCCAGTTTATAAAAAATCATCCTTCAATTTCATTTACTAGAGCTGATAAAAGTAATGCGGTTGTTGCAATTGATAGAGATATGTACACGAATCGAATGGAGAAGATGCTTTCTGATACCAACACGTATGTTCTTGTAAAAAAGAATCCAGTGAACTCTATATTGAATTCTCTCAAAGATTTAATAAAGAGATGGAAGGCTCGCGGTTACATCTCGGAATTAACTTATAAAAATTTAAATACATCTATAACTATCCTTCCTAGAGCCTATGGAGTACCGAAGATACATAAACCCGGTAATCCTCTCAGGATCATTATTTCCTCTATTAATAGTCCATTACACAACCTGACAATATTTTTACACAAAATAATTTCAAAAAATCTTCAACACCCGTCGAGTTTTGTTTATAATAGTTTCCACCTGGCTAGTATAATCTCTAATGTAAACTTCGCTGAAAATTTTGAACTCATTTCACTGGACGTTGTATCTCTTTTCACTAATATTCCATTTGAACTTGTAATTAGTGGTTTGGAAAAGAGATGGCGTTTAATAACAAATAATATAAGTTTACCTAAAGAAGAATTTTTTCTAGCAATTAATTTGGTGTTTAACTCTACTTTTTTTCTGTTTAATAACAAATATTATAAACAGACCTTCGGAGCTCCTATGGGCTCTCCTCTCTCTCCGATTCTTGCAGACATTGTAATGCAAGATCTAGAAATATCTATATTTGAATCTCTTTCCTTCTGTCCACCTTTACATGTCAGATACGTTGATGACATAGCTCTCATGATTCCTAAAGATCAATTTGATGCTGTTTTAAATCTGTACAATAATTATCACCCACGACTTCAATTTACTATGGAGGTGGGTGGTGATANACTTAATTTTTTGGACATTACTATTATAAAAAATAACAACAAATTAATACATGACTGGTATCACAAGCCAACGTTTTCTGGTAGATACCTTAACTATTTTTCCAACCATCCTATATGCCAAAAAAGAGGCACCGTCATCAGCCTAGTGGACAGGGCCTTCTTTTTATCACATCCAAAATTCCATTCAAAAAATTTTGACTTTATCTTTAATTTACTTATTGACAATAATTATCCCATGGACTTTATATATGACAACATTATCCTTAGACTAAAACAGAATTTTTACAAAAACAATGACATAAGAAGGTTTTTGTCTAACAAGAGTTCTAATGACACACAGCGTCATTGGTTTGTCTTACTTTATATCAACAAATTTTCGGAGAAACTTTCAAAAATATTTCCTACAGACTCTCATACGCGTTTAGCTTATTATAACCTTGACAAACTGGCGAAATTCATCAACGTTCTTAAGGATCCTTTGCCTCTTCTCTCACATCCTTCTGTATTGTACATTTACAATACAGAATGTACATTTAAATCTGAGTGTGATTGGTCATTTGAAGTTGAAGGTAAAGTTACTCTAGTTTCGTTCGTAGTATAACTTACATGTTGTGTCGGTGCACGATTTCCAAAGCTGCAGTGATTACACAGTTTGTCCGGAAAGTTCCCGGACTACGTGAATTAAAAATCGAAAATGAAAGATATGGTTTATTAAACAAGTTTACACTTCAAGGTAG
>NW_018022062.1:28916-37953 GCF_002006095.1 Pseudomyrmex gracilis
AGTCCGGGAACTTTCCGGACAAACTGTGTATAACAGTTTCCGATCAGTTGTTTGAAAAGATTAATAGTATTAGAGAAAAATCAGATTTTGTAAAGAAAACTAAAGAGGATACAGCCAAGAGCTGTATATCCTGCTATAAAAAAAAATAATACTAAAAAATAATAAAAAAATAATACTAAATAAAGATAATGTTAAATAAAGACAAAATAAATGTCTCTTTAATTAATTTTCGGGTCCTAAAGTTGCAGTATCGAAAATTTCTGTACAGTCTAGTTTTAAATAAAGTATGACATTTTAATAGATTAGAGCGCTACGAGGAATTTTATTAGAACAGAGAATATGCAAAAAAAATCTTTACTCTAAGTGCGATTTCTACCCAATCTTGATTTGTGAGAAGTTAAATCCACAATGTATTTTGTATTTGCATATACTTTGTTGTACATTTTTTCAATTCATGTTGAGTATTTTGCTTAGATAATTTTTATATCTGTTTTATATAATCTGGATGCGTTTTTTTGTAACTAATACTTACATATTTTTTGTTTTTGTTAATTCTAAAAATCATTGTAGTAATAGTTTTTTGTTAAGGCTGTTGATACGTCGCTTGTTTATGTAAAAGTAATATAATAAAATAATTGTAATAAAAAGTAATATAATATTTTTCTCTTTTTTCCGTTACTTCAATGACATTGTAGAGCTATCACTAGTATTAATAGAATGATTCTTCTCAGATTCATTTTTTTGATCTAAAACAAAAGGTTTTATATCACTTCTGTGATATTGTTTTCCTTCTGCATTTTCTTTTATATGATATGTTATAAAATTGTCATGTCGAATTACAAGGAAAGAACCTTTCCACCGCAATTTGAATGATTTTGCATTGAAGTTTTTTACAAGAACTAAATCGTTAATTTCGATTGGCGTATATGATTTATTAAAGAGATTAGAATCTTGATATTCACGTTTACTCTTACGTGCTTCTTTTACTTTATTTTCGTGTTGAATGCGCATATTATCAATTTGACTTTGCAGAGTTAATCTTATATCTTCTTCACTGAAGATGTGATTAGGTTCTCTGCCGAATTGTAATTCGTAAAGTGTATAACCCGTGATTTTGTTTACCGTACAATTATACGTGAGTAGTGCCTGAGATAGTATCATATCTCATTGCTATTTTTTGTTAATATAATGACTTATATATTTAGTTATTATATATGATCTTCCATTTTTCCCGTTCGATTGCGGATGATAAATTGAAGTGAGAACGTGTTTTGCGTTTAGTTGCAAAGTGTTTTAAACTGATTTGATGTAAACTCTAGCGCGTTATCAGACAGAAATTTTTTAAGTTTTCCAAAATATCTAAGCCAAAAGTGCCAAAGTGCTTTTATGATTGCCGCTGTTGTCAATAAGCGGTTCTACAAGAGTATACCGAGTAAGGTAATCTTAAATTACAAAGATATATCGATTTCCTTTATTAGTTATTTCAAAAAGTCCCATGATATCGAGCGATATTTTTTCATTAGGAGCTTTAGGAATATTAGGAGAGAAGTAAATATAACGCTTCTGAGTTCCCGATTTGTTAAACTGCCAAGTTTCGCATTTGTTAATAAATTCTTTTACATCTTCAGTTATATTAGGCCAGATATATTTTTGTCTAATTTTTTGTGAAGTGTTTTTTCTACTGAATAGTGACCGCCTAATATGTCCAAATGAGCGTCTGCAATAATTTCTTTTTTATTCCTTATTTCCGGATTGTGTTTAAAAACGTAAATGTATAATTTATCACCGAGATAATATTCGTCAATAATTGATCGTAACTTGTTAATTTTTTCTTGATATATCGGAGGATAACGATATTGTTTATATAGGTTTTTTTTCATGGAAGTCAGGATGAGATAATAATAAGGCTCTGTCAACTAAGCTATAGATTGTTCCTATTTTATGACACAGTGGATGATGTGATAGAAAGGAGAGATACTTTTTAGAAAAAGTTTCTTTTTGGTGCCAGTCTAGTTTTTAAAAATTGTCAAAAACGCGAATCGAAAGGTCTAAAAAGTTGATACTACGTTCATCCTTCAATTCTACAGTGAATTGAAGTTTGTTGTAAAAAGAATTAAAAATTTTGATAATTTTGTCAACTAATTCAGAAGGAGCAACTAAAATGATATCGTCAACATATCGATAAAAGAAAGAAGGTTTAAAATTTATCAGACTTAAGATCTTGTTTTCGATGTCCTGTAAAACAATATCCGCAATTACAGGCGATAAAGGTGAACCCACAAGAGTCCCAAAAGTCTGCTTGTAAATAACGTTTTCAAAACTAAAAAAAGATAGAGAAAAGGACAAACGAAATGGCACTCATAAATTCATCAAGCAAGATAGAGGTGTTATTTTTAATGTGATGACATCTATTTTTAATGCCAGTAATAGCTAAGTCAATTGAAACGTTCGTGAACAACGAAACCACATCAAGTGACATTAAGATATCGGAGTTGTTAAGTTCGATAGAAGAAAGTTTTTTATATAATATAAAGCTGTTACTGACATTACTTTTTGATGCAGGAATGCTATTGTAAATAATTTTATGTAGAAACATGGCAAATGTATAAAGAGGGCTGTTGACAGAGGAGACAATAATTCTGAGTAGAGTATCCACTTTGTGTGTTTTAGGAAGGCTGTATGCCTTAGGTAGTAATTTGTCGCTAGATCTTAGAGAATATAGTTTACGTTGATCACTATATCCATTGTTGCACCAATGTTTCAACAAGTCATTTAAATCAGATTCTATTTTTTTGACTGGATTACGCGTTACGATTTTAGGTATAGGTATTAACGTCATGTAAGAGACCCTTCATCTTTCTGACATAATCCATTCTATTCATGGCAACCGTGATCGTATTGCTCTTGTCCGTACGCATGTAAATAATATCTGGATGTTCGTTTACAAATTTTACGCACTTTTATATTGTGGTTTATTGTGAGTTTTATATGTGTGAACTTTAACATCAACCGTTTTTACATAGTGACGACAGGAACATCTCACGAGGTACGATCATCTGCCTAAAATAACACACCATGACATCTTAACTTTTATATACTTTCTGTACATCGCGACTAAAGAGAACATCAGTGAATGTCGAAACGTTTTGCACTATATACTATGTATAATATAATATATTATGAATGAATATTGTATTTTTACTGTTATGTTTTTTCTGCTCGATATTGACCTTATTTAACGTTATATTCATTATTTATTCACTTAACGGCTCCAGTGACGCAATTGGTTAGCGCACGGTACTTATGAGACATAATTTATTCACTTATAATTTGTACAGTTTTGTTCTAAAAGATTATAAATGTGACGATGTTACAATAATTACACCTTATAACTGCGCGACTATGCTAGTAATTGATTGGTAATATCTGACTGACTGTAACTGGCTGACTATATCTGACTGCTTTACTCTGACTGCCGCACCTCCGTTTGAGGGCACGTTTTACAGGGCCTGATTTTGGCCACGGAAAGTTCTAGAGTTTTCCTTATTTAGTAATGTTTTAGAGTTATCTCGAATGTTCAAGATTCGGCTGCGCGCTAGGGTGGGCATTTCTTGTGTCAAAGATTGCCTTATATGGTAAGGTATTTCGGAGGACTAAAATCGATTGTAGGTGTATTTCAGAATGATTCTTTTTCTTGATCAATCTGGAATTTTGCACAAAAATAATGTTCAATGAAACAAATAAAACGCGTTGTTCCTACTTCGAGAAATGGAAAACAAATTAAAAAAAAATAAAAATTTTGTCCACTAAAATCAATTCTATATGATATGTAGTAAGTTTTTAAAAACCAATTAAAAAAGTAAGTTTTTATGTGTTGTAAGAGTGTGTAGGCAGAGTGAGACTGCGCTTCACCAAAATAGGGACTTGATCTTCCTGCAAGGGAGTGGCTGCGCCCTTCCTCCTGCATCCTCCGGATGATCTTAAAAAACGCTTCTTTTTGTTTTTTCGAGATGGCGGCTTAAATATGTCCGACCGACAAAAAATTCTTTCACATTTGTTTTTATTGAGTTTTCTAACCTGTAGTTTTCTAATACATTTTTATATTTCTTTGTGATTTTGAAATTTATAACTTTTTTATATTAATTTTAAATATACTATTTTAAATAGTTTAATTAGTTTGTGCTGGAAGAAAATCTTTTAGCTAACACTGGGATAAATATAATTATAAACCTAATTTTTCAAAGCATCACACAATAGAGAGTAAATCTTGCTTTTCGCAAAAAATGAATTTGTAACTTTTTGAGCAAAGCACTGTCTATTCCTAGTGACCGCAACGTTAAAGTCCTTTTCAGTTAATAGAATTATCACATATACTATTGTTTTAGCCGTTGGCTTGTGACTTGTGCCACGTGCATATGTGAACGCTATTTCTTACGAATAATAAAACGATGATAGTGATTTCTTTTTGTCGACTTTATTTATGTATGTGACATTTCGAATAAAGTAAAAAAGGTACACTCTCTACGCATCGCTCGCTTGCTATCTGTTCTACTACTACTAATACGCATGCGTGTAAAGCGTTCCACATAGAACGCTTTCGACAGTACAAAGTGAGATGACATGGCGCGAAAGATTTAAACTAAATTACACTTAACAAATATTCTTATCATGTAGTATATATGTGTATACATGTCATATAAAATCGATTTTAATCGAAATAATTTTTATTTTTTTTAAATTTGTTTTCTCTTTTTCAAAGTGGAGACTACGCGTGTTTTATTTGTCTCAGCGAACACTATTTTTCTGCAAAATTTCAGATTAATCGGAAAAAGAAATCATTCTGAAATACACCTAAAATCGATTTTAGTTGATACAGTTATTTTTTTTTTTTAATTTGTTTTTTATTTCCTAAAGTGGAGACTACGCGCGTTTTGTTTGTCCCATCGAACACTATTTTTGTGCAAAATTTCAGATTGATCGAGAGCAGGAGATATTCGGAAACTACACTCAAAATCTTTGTTTCATTTGCGAAAGACTCGGATCGGGATTACTAGTGGAGTGCTATTGGACACAAAAAATCAAAAACTTTAAAACTCGGTTATAGTCAATGGATTTACGTGAATCTTGCGTCTTTTTTGTTTTCATAGAATAATGGTATCATGTAAAAAAATTAAAAAAATAAAAACAAAAACAAAAAATACCAAATATTTAATGCAAATTTAACTGCAATGAGCCTAATTTATCGGATACGTGATTGATTTTCACTATCTTGCAGCTCCTTCTGCATCTCGTTCAGCTCTTCCTATACTTAAGTTCAGTTCTCATCTAGAACACGAACTTTGCCTGATCGGCACTCGCACACGTTACTTAACTTCGCACCAAAAAATCTTTACATTGTCAACGACTAATGTAAAGAGTGAACTGCTTCTCAGCTTCGGTGGATTTGTCTCCAATCGCCCTTCCGGAATACTGAGCAAAGCTGAGTATGAAAGTGACGCTTGAAGAAAAGATGAATACAAATCCAATCTTTGACTAATGTGATTTTTGTTTTACCGACTAGTGTTTCGAGGTACGTCAACTCACGACATTAGCTTTGCTACAAGAAAATCGTGCGCAAAGATCGTCAACGATTGGCGATATTTGAAGCTTGATGATCGGTTCTGATCATTGCAAAGAACAAGATTTCTTTTCCAACTTGTTTTATTATTAACAATATAACACGAAGAACAAGTATCGTGATAGAGCGTGGTTTCTCTGTTCATTCTAGCGCCGTCTCGTCTGCCTCACGTAGTCTGCTATCTTCGGTATTTTCCGGTATCTTCGGTTCTCTGCTTGCTTATATTTCTTTTAAGTCTTGAAATAAATATATATATATNAATATATAAATTTAAATACATACATCTTACCCTACACATAAATTCAGAGCCTCTAGGTGTATAAGAGAAAGAAACGAACGCGCGCGCAACAAACTTTTATATTACGCAACACTATCCACTGGTATGTGAGATATATTTTAATTAGTATAATAACTTTTAATATTCATACAATATTTAATGGCAAGTTCTAGTTTATTCTGTAGTATAAAAAGAAGATACTTAAAGATATTTAGCACATAATTTTTTTACTACAATTAGTATTTGCAATAAACTGTCTTTCTTTTCAACATTTTTAAGTATAAAAACGCACTCTACAAATTGCACAGACACTCAATATCGGAGAATTATCACTAATAAAGAAATTTCTTGACTCGTTCCTGGAGAAGTCAAAATTGTGATGCACAAACTTACAGTATCTGACATTGTGCGACGTTACTTTTGCTCATCCTCAAACGCGCTCGCTGTTTGCAAGTTGTTCATCATGCATCTCCGTGCGGTATAACTTTTACATATTTATTTTATTGACTCTATTAATAAAAAACTCTTGATAAATCGTATTACTCAAATTTATTTACGTACGTACTGTATAAACTGTTTTTTATATTTTTTTATAGGTACTACAGCTCAACGTCTAATATTTATTTTTCAGCTTACTCAAAGCTAATGCTCTTTTCAAATAATAGATCTATGTTCNGATATTTGAAATATTAAATCTAAGTTNCGAATCAGAAAACATCAACATTGTCTAATTAACTCCGGTGACTGACAAACNCGTAAAATATATTTATCGAANAAAAAGTAATTAAAAACTACAACTTAATTGTTTAAAAACTACAACGCTCGCACCGAGCATGACGTCANCGCGTAAGTTTACGTGAAGCAAAAAAAACTAAACTTTAGATTACAGAAATTCTGAATGCAGTTCCAAATTCCGCATATTTTTTCTGCAAACTTTTTTTGAATTTTTATCATTGAAAAAATATTATTTCAAATATTTCAAATTAAACCTTGTGAATTAATTACAGTATTTCAAATGTAGACTCCGACGTAAGCACTCTAATTATTGAATAAAATATTTTGTATGTAAAATTATATTTTTACCAGACATTTAAAACCACTAGTTCTATCATCATATGTGTATTCACAAGAGAACGCACATTTGATCGTTTTTTCACAACTGCAGGTGTTTACTTCTTGGCACGTAAAGTAGGGAGTACCATATCGTGCTACTCCAGGAGAAATATTTTTCGAGAATTTCTCCTTTGGATGCTTTATACTATCGCGCTTCGTTCTTCTTCGGTCTCCGCCAACGGTCTGAGATCGAAGGAGAAGAGCGCGCGGTAATAAGAGCAGCTAAAGGAGAAATTTCCGAGAAATACTTCCCATGGAGCCGCACGATATGATGCTTCCTACTGTACATATCGTTCCATAGAAAAGATCGTCTCTTATCCACTTACCGAAAATTTTTCAAAGAAAAAAATCGTAAGGCGCGGTACTTTTTCGATTTTGTTGTATTACTAGTTTGCAATACTCTTTCTTGCAAGATTTTTATCTTAATGCATTGATATCACCGGATATCACCGTATAGAAGATGGTAAAATGTTACTTTTTTGTATTATTGTAGTTGATGTAAATTTGTTATAGAACAATTGTTAATTAAATATAAAATATATATAACTTCTTCAACTGTAAATATCCGACAGTGTATATCGGAACATACATTTAGTATTTGAAAAGTGTTTCATACTAGACTGTTGTGCACCATATAACTATGTTTATAATATAGAAGCAAGAAGCATTAAATACAAATTTGAGTTTAATATTTTTAGAATATCATAAATATATAGTACGTACTATTGTCATACGATTTACTAAAACTTTTTTTTCGATGTTGTCATACAACTTGCAATTAACCAGTTTTCTCAAATTTAGTTTTGTTGAAATACTATCAAATTTTATCGAAGCGTGAAGTATACAATAAATCTGTACTTTGTTTTTTTACTACATCGTAATCTCGTATGTCGGATTAATAAAACCACAACCGCGACACATATGTCAATGTGTGTTCAAAAGAAAACGGAATAGTGGCGGTGTTTTAGTCAAGAGTTTGATTATAAGACAGTTGTAAACAAAATAAGATAGCTGATTACTTTCNTAGTACCAACTATAATTTAATAAAAAAACCACAATTCAAACAATAATGTACAAAACAAGAAATCACAGATAAAAGAAAAAGAAAATTNAAAAAAAGTAACAAAAGAATAANCTTTGCCTATTTCTAATAATTATAATGATATCCAAATGTACATTTTGACAAAAGTTCTCGCGTCATACGTTAAGACAAGGTAATGTATTATACTATAACAAATTGATTTGAAGTACGTAGAGATCGTCAATATGTACAAATTTCTNAATCGCGAGNAATTAAAAATGTCAGTGGCAAAGGATAAGGACTTTCGACAAGTGACAAACGAATACAGATTTCCTATAAAAGACGATAAATTTCTAAAAACGACAGATATGATATAAAATATGTACTCGTAAAATTTCAATATATTGACGCTGTAGTTTTCTATATATAGAAGTTTTGACGCACTATGCCGAATCGGAATTCGTTCGGAATCACTGTCTTGCAAGTTTTTGCCGAATTCAACGCAACAGTCAGCCGACAGCTCCGTGACTTCGTATCGCTCGTAAAAGTAAGTCACTATACGGCCTTGTCATTAGCTGATAACACTTACTATTAGCTGAGTTGTGCGCAAATAATATTCTGCCTATTCAAAGCAGCAACACAAGTATTATTTCTTTATGAAGATAGACCCAAAGAATTTGCGAGTTCTATTTCCGGCTTGTGTCTCTCAACGGCGTCTAATGCGTTTTTTTTTTTATAAGTAAAAGCATTTTTATTATGTAATCAAACTATCACGTCACAAAATATATATGTATGTTAGACTTTATATATTGCTTTTTTAGGTAAATTGTTTACACAAAGTAGAAAGCTTTAAATGTACTTCAGTAGTTTTGCGTCTTGTGAGCGCTATCAGAGATTCAGTAGTCTGGTTTACATTGTTGTAAAGAAAAAGTACAAGTTCTGACACATTATTGGATAAAATTTGAAGTATATTACTTAAGTTACGTATGTATTTTTTGGCAAGTATTAT
>NW_018022063.1:0-15886 GCF_002006095.1 Pseudomyrmex gracilis
GAATACTTTTTTTTTTTTATTTTGTCAACACAAATTGAACGAGTCTAAAAAGAAGTCGATCGGTTCAGTCGTTATTAAGAAATGACTGATTAAAAATCTCCTCTCCACTGAAATGTCTGAGTTTCGCGTAAAAGAGGCACGGTGTGCTCGCGCAGTTCGAGCGCCACTTCGTTGCGCGTGAACTTGGCGCGAGGCACTACCGTGCCTCTTGATACTACATAACTTTCTTTCTCTAAAGACTTGTTTTATTGTTGATAAACAATATACAATAAAAAATAATATAAAGTAGAAAAACAATATGCAATAACATAATTTTGTCTAAAGTAAAACTACGCTTTAACTTTTTTTTCTTTTGTAATTATTAATAACTAATCCTAAGTACATACTATGTCCTTTGGTAAGATTATATTTATTAATAGAACAAAGAGATGTAACAAAAGAAAACATTTTTTCAAAATATAAAAAATATTTAATGCAAAAAATCTTGGCGCGGCTGCATCAGACTGTCGCACAAAGAAATAATTTCATTATAGTTGAGGAGCAACTGCGCCAAGTTCTTTGCATTCAATATTGTTTATATTTTGAAACAATTTTTTCTTTTGTTACTTTTCTTTGTCTAGTAGATTAAATTAGATTAGATAGTGTTTATTGATTTCCCTTAGGGTTACAAAATCTTATACAAAAAATCTTACATCTACTCTTACAACTAACTTTACAACTAACTTAAAAAAAAATTAAAATACTATATACACACACACGCAATCGCTTTACCCTACTCTACGCAATGCGGACCTTCCTTTCCGGCAGTCAACTCTATCCAGCTACTCCGCCATTGGTTCCCATACTCTCTTCACTTCATACATACATACAATTACACACTTCTTTTCACACATCCATTCACTCAGCTCTCACTCACTTAACTATCATCCCTCCCTTTCTAATCACTCCTCTCCCATCTTCTGCCCTACCTCCTTTTCCGTTTTCCTATATTCCTTCAGCCTCCTTAACCATCCTTTACCCTCCCCCTCCTCCCCCAGTACTACTTCAATCATGTCCTCCCAATTCTCTTCTGCTCCCCATACCCCACAATCCTTCCACACATGTCTCCAACTTTCCTCCACTACTCCACACATTCTACACACTCTTTCCTTTTTTCCTTCCCAGTATCTACCTTCTTTCATCTCGTTCTTCAACCTAAATCTAGCCACCCTCTGACATCTACTTTCTCCCCATTCCTTTTTTAAATACCCCGGCACTCCTTCCTTCTTAATCCTTCAGTACCATCTATTGTATACCTCGAACTTTCAATCCTTTTCCATCTCTCCTCACTCTGCATCCTCCTCTCCTTCTCTGAGCTCTCCATTCTCCTGCCACTCTAATTTCCTCCATCTCCGCTATCCTTACTCCCCTCTCCTCATAATATTTTATCCTGTCATTCTCCCACTCAGACAACCTCTTTCCACCCCTTTCTCTGCCCCTAATCTCCTTTAAACATAGCCTCGCTATTTTGCTACCCTCTCCTCTTTTCAACCTTTCCTGAAATCTCCAGGCCCTTTGCCCTGCCCTTCCCCTTAATAAGTCCCTCTGCACTTCTTCCCTTACGATATACCCTGGGGTCCACCAATCTACTCCCAATAACCATCTTATATGTCTATTTTGTAACCTCTCCAAGCTATCCCATTCCCTCCATCCCCATATCTTCACCCCATATCCAACCACTGACCAAACCAATACGTCGAACAGCCATAACCTTCTACCCCAATCCCCACCGAACCTCCTCTTTCCAATCCCCCACACCTGACTTATTACAGCCGCCTTTTTTCTCACTCTCTCTTTTATCTGCGCCTCCCTCCCCCTGTTCCTCTGAAGCACATATCCCAAATATTTAAATTCTTTTACCTCCTTCAATCTCTCCCCGTTCCACCACTATTCCAGCTTTTTCTCCTTTCCCCTTCCCCTCCTAAACCTCATCACTTTTGATTTATTTACGTTTACTTCCAAACCCTTTCCCGCCAGATATTTTTCTATCCCTCTCATTATTCCCCTCATTCCTTCCTCTTCCTCCGCTAACAACACCAAATTATCCGCATACGCCAATACGTAAACCCTTCTTCCTCTTACCTTCACCCCACTCGATCTGTTCCTACCCAAATTGTCCTCCATATCCGCCGTCAACAGATTGAACAGATATGGGCTCAACGGGCATCCCTGTTCCACCCCCCTACTTGTCAAAAATTTATTCCCCACTTCCCCCTGCCGCCACCCTATTCCTCGTCTCTCTATATAAGTCCCCACACCTTCCCACTAAACCCTCTCTCACCCCTCTCTCCCTCATCGCTCTTAGTAAAGTCTCCCTATTGACCGTGTCGAAAGCCGCCCTCAAATCTATAAATAACGCAATCAACCCACCTTTTTTCCTACTTAAATTTCTGCTAACTAGGTAATTTATTACATAAATGTTATCCATCGTACCCCTTCTTCTCCTGAACCTCGCCTGACTCTCCGGAACTAGTTTCTTTCCCTCCATCTTCCCTCTTAACCTTTCTGCTAACAACTCCGCATACACTTTATACAATGACCCGGCCAATGTCACACTCCTATACTCCTCCACCTTATTTCCCTCTCCTTTTTTCAGTACTGGCACCACTATTCCCTCATTCCACTCATTGATCCACCCCTCTCCTACCCATATCCTCCTACATATATTCCACACCCAGTTTTGCATATTTCGTCCTCCAAACTTCCATACCTCTGCTGGTATACCATCCCTCTCTGGCGCCTTCTCTACCCTCAATTTTCCAATCGCCCTTATAATTTTCTCTCTTCTTATATCCTATTTCTTTGTCTAGTAATTAATATAATTTTACCAAAGTACGTAGTTATATGTACAGACGGCGTCATTAATTCGAAGATTAGGCGCGGGGATCGGAGGGCAAGCGGGGCGGTTGCTCGTAGCGCCAACGGGCGCCGTACTAACTAACTAGTAGCAATCGGGTGTCCACAACTGGACACCCGATTTTGGGACTAATGGATATTTGGATCAACTGGACTTTTTATGTGATCCCCGCGCCTATTCTTCGAATTAATGACGCCGTCTGTACTTAGGATTAGTTATTAATAAGCACGGAAAAAAAGTAAAGCGTAGTTTTACTCTAGGTCAGGGCCCTCCGATCCTGACCCGTCGCTGTCAGTTGGATGGGTGAAAACCCTCCCCGAAAGGACGGTATTTCCCCGGGACCACCGCATTTTTACTTACTCTTCACTCCCTCTCGAGGGCGACGGACTAACGAGGGATCCGGCTCTTCCAACACCCGCCGTTTTTGCCTGCTTCTTTCTTCGTCTCATTTCGCAGGAGAAAAAGAACAGGAACGAATGCGGGGGAACATTTATTTGTTTTCTTTTTTAACGTGCGGAAATTTATAGATACTCTGGAGGACCAAGGTTATGTGGAACTCCTTTCCCTTCTCGCAGGAAAGAGAAAGTTTATCCACTAAAACCCCACAGTAAGCCTGCTCGACGTGATTGGCGAGGAGGTCTCGGAACCCTAGAGTAGGACTATATAGGGGCTTTTCTTTCCGTCTACTGACATCTCGCGGGGAGAATCATCTCTTCCCGAAAGGTGCGGTGGAACTAACGGTGGACCTAACCTGACCTGACTTAATCTAACCTTTTTTTTACAAAAGGAAATCTTTTATGGATACCTTGGCTTGTAAGGATATGTGGGACTTACAAAAGATGCGTACTCACTAAAACCCCTTGAGGCTCTTCGTGCGCGCTAGGATGGAACCTGGAAAGCCGGAATATAACGTCCTGGTTTCTTTCCCGCGCCTGAGCGCCAGTTACACAGCACCGCATTCCTACGACGACAGAAGGGAGCCTATCTCTTCCTGTCACTCTCTTTTGCGTGCGATGTCCGAGAAGGCCTTCATCTTTCCATACTGCAAACTTTTACTTTCTCTCTCTCCCCCGCCTGCCGTGGAGTAGTCTTAGAAACATCCCAACAAGGCGAGGGAGAAAGTCTCACTCTAATGCGTTAGAATCGGGGATTTCGTCCCCGATCCTTAACCGGGCCAGAGGCTGGCTCTGACGCAGGCGCTCCACGTCCTCTTTAACCTGCAGCACCTTCTCGCAGAAGGCAAGAAAGATGCGTCACTTTTCCACATCCTCCATCGCCTGTCGAAAGACACACGAGAGGGACACGTCAGGGCCAAACGCCTCGTGTAAGACCGCCCTCTCCTCACCTCACGTGGTGCACTTCTCGAGAGTGTGAACCAAGAGTGTCGATTGCGACCTCGCAATGCTCACACTCCGGGGTGCCCATCCTATCTATTCGGTGCAGAAATGCACTGAGAACACCATGGCTCGTGACCACATGAGTAGACCGGATGGTCATTCAAAGGTACAGGCGCTACACCTAGTCCTTCAGGACCAGACTTACCGCCTCTCGGACTCTCCGTCCTGGAAGGAATGAGTCCTTGATTCGGTGCTGCCGCTGCGCTTCCGACCGGGCCTGCCGGATTTTTTCCGAGTTCAAGTCTTAGCCGGCCGCACGCGCTCTGTTCAGCGCCGCCTGCCTGGTCGTGTACACTTCGGCATACGCAGCGGCCAGCAAGTTGACAGGTGGGATCCGCGCGAGCACGCGAACGGACTCGAGAGTCGCGGTTCGGTAAGTCCGCATCACCCAGCCCCTCACAAGACGTTGGACCGAAGCCAACGGGACAGCCACCCGGCTTCCCCCAATCTTTCGGTGCCACACCGGTGCAACGTACATAACGACAGAATGCACGACGTTAGAGTATAACTTTCGCACACTCTGTCGCGGCCCTCCGAAATTGGGGAGAAGCCGATTCAAAGCCCAGGCTACTTTGCGAGCCTTGCGGACCGCGTACTCAAAGTAGACCCCAAACTTCCACCTATATAATATATGGACTGCAGATTCAAATACTTTATGTGAGGCTAGGTCACGACACGAGTCGGCCCAACCCACACGGTCACAAGACCACCTCTGCGACGACGAGGTGGACGGAAGACCACCGCTTCCGTTTTTACCGATGCAAGGACCAGCCTCAAAGGTCCCATGCGGTGGGACACGGCTGCCACCGCTAAGGAGGCTTGCTCCACTACCTCCCGCTCGTTGTGTCCACTCGACAAGACAAGAGTGTCGTTCGCGTAGCAGACGAGTGAACATTCCGGTGGAAGCGGGATCTTCAGCACCGCGTCGAAGCTTACGTCCCACAGGAGTGGTCCGAGAACGGACCTCTGTAGAACACCGCACGTGACGCGGTGGATACGGATCCGCCCGTCTGCACACGGGAACACTACGTGCCGGTTGGACAAATAGCTGTCCAATACGGCCTGGAAGTAAGGTGGGAACCTTCAGTAATTCCCGGCTTCGCGAATAGCATCTCACGAGAGAGTGTTAAAGGCGTTGCGGACATCAAGATTGACCGCAACGCACACGCCATTCTCCCGGGTGAACCTTTTTGCCACAGAGTGAAAGCAGAGAACCGCGACCACCGTGGACAGACGTGGGCGGAACCCGAACTGGCGTTCAGACCCTCTTACCTTGCCAGGGCCTCCTCGATGCGGCAAGCCAGGACTTGCTCAAATAGCTTCCCCAATTCGTTCAGCAGACAGATAGGCCTGAAGGACGGCCGGCCGTTTCCGGGTGCGGCCGACTTGGGGATGAGAACAAGCCTAGCTCGTCTCCACGCCTCGGGGAAGGCACTCTCCCAAAGGCACTGGTTAAAGCATCGGAGAACACTGCCTTGCGGACTTTTTCCATCTTCAACGTCTCGATGACGGCCGGACCTGCCGCTCGCAACTTGGACAGGACCAAACGGTACGGGGTACCCCACGGGTCCTTGTCTAAGCCCGTGACAAGTTTTTCCCACGCTCCTTTTTTTGCGGCCAAGACGGCCGGAGCTCGCGCTGCGCGTTGCCCCATTCCCGAGATGAAAGATTCAGGAGTGGGACTCGGACCGGTTTGACGCCGCACTTTTGGGCGCAACGCGGGGAGTGCCCTCCGAACGGAAGGTCAGTGCAGAGGAGGAGGAGGCGGCGTGGCTCACCAGCGTCGTGACGGACGTCTGCGACGCCTCCATGCCGCGGGTCTGGGAGACCGTGATAAAAAAGTCCACCTACTGGTGGACCGAGGATATCGCGGTCCTCCGCAGGTTTTGCGTCGTGGCCAGGCGTCGGTACACGCGAACCCGAAAACGAAGAAGCCATTTTCCGGGGGTGGTGGAGGTGTTGCCATACCGATGACAAAGGTCGCTTCTGCCCACGGTGTTTTTGCACATCTGCCTGACGTGATCAAACTCAGGGCATTTGAAGCACTGGAGCTGGCGGCCAGACAGAAGCGACACTTGACGTTTGACCATTCCACGTAGAGGCGACCTCTGCTACTTTTGCAGCCACGTCCAGTGGGCACCTCATCCACACCGCGCCAAGGCGGTGTCTGTTCTCCGTTACGGGGCCCA
Source organism: Pseudomyrmex gracilis (assembly GCF_002006095.1). Lineage (NCBI taxonomy): Eukaryota > Metazoa > Arthropoda > Insecta > Hymenoptera > Formicidae > Pseudomyrmex > Pseudomyrmex gracilis. Next base: position 6,483 of record NW_018022063.1, read on the forward strand.
CCGTGATGTACGATGCCTGGCAGCCGTCGAACTCAACGGAGCTCAAGCGCGCTACTAGTTCGTCAGCGGACATTGAGTCATCCAGCCCGGTGAGACGCAGCTCATCCCTGCGGACTGGACGGCTAACGACCGCCTTTCCTTGCAGCGCGGGTGTTAAGGCCTCGGCCAAACGTACAGTTTTGGCAGCGCCGTTGGGACCTCTACCAAGGATCTGCACCAAGATCCCGCTTCCCACGTTCTTCCTGACGCGGGTCTCCACGATATTCAGATTGGGCCTTTGACTATATAATATATCGACTGCTAGTAGCTAACTTCAGACGTGTTGCCAAGCTGCAAACGTGTAAGCTCCGCCCCTGTCAGTAATTTCTGCAAGAGTGGGGAGGCTTCTGTAAAACTGGCGTCAATGGTGAAATCAGCGTGAAATTCCCGTTTACTGTTTCGTGCATTTACTGCGTAGTTAGTGTTTGCTGTTAATGTGTTTATGCGTTTAAGAGTTTGATTTTTTCTTTCATCAAAAATGTATTGCTTTGTTTATGGATGCAAATAGTCGACATACAAACGCAAACGAGAAGAAGCCAGTTTTGCCATTTTACTGGTGAGTTAGTTATTTCTAACTTGCAAATTTTTTTTAATTGTAAATAGATATTTAGTTTAATCCAATATAATTATATACTTAATTTAAGGACAATAAAGAATAAATAATATAAAAAACACGGCAACTTTTGACTAATTTGTTTGAATTTTCCGGAATTTACTGACAGGAGTGGAGCCAATAAATCGCACTTCGATATCTCAGCCAACTTCAGCTCGGCGACACTGGGCATATGCCTTTAACATAGTAAAAGTGGGAGGACTAGCAGTCCATACTTATATAGTCAAAGGATTGGGCAGAGGGACTTCTTCCCGCACTAAGCGCATGACTTCGGCGTAAGATGTTTTGCCTGAATCATCCGGGGCGCACCTTATGGCTACCGCGGCAGTTGTACGATGGCGTCGGCGACGGCGACCGCCTTTACTGGCGGGAGCCGGATGTTGCTGGCTTTTGCCCGTCTTCTGAGTTTTTGCGGGACCCCGGAAGGCCTTCCACTGGCGCCGCGCAGTCGTGTTTTTGTCACGGCGAGCAACCGTTGCCCAGCTGGCTTCCTCGGGATCGGGGACAGCCACCAGACGTGCTACAGACGTTACTTCTTTGGAAGGGTCAGCCGCGCTAAAGGATTTTTCTCTGCGAGCGTCGTTCCTTGCGCCCTCTACCGCTCCGGACTTGACAGGGGTTGGACCACCTTTCCGAAAGGTTTTCCTTCGGTGCTCGAGGCCGAAGCGGCCAACCGCCGCTGTCGCCGCCTGATCCCCCGGGAGGGAACACCGCGTTCAGGAGTTGGTGCAGTAGCTCTTGCATCTCCCCCAAGCTGGCGCTCAATGGTCGCCATTCTGGATTGGAGCGCGCCATCCTCTCTCTTAGGAACCTGGACAATCCGAGCGCCATCCAGGACCTTAACGGTTCCGCTTACTTTCAGCCGAATCGCTGGCGGAATTACAGTCCCAGGAGAAATTTTATAGCCGTTATTACCGGACCATGGAAGACATCCGTCTGGACGGACACTTCCCGACCCGGTTTTTTCGCCGTCACATGGGACGGAGTCGGAGCCGGAGCAATTCTTCTGTCAAAGTGCTCCCGGAGATTATTAATCTCGCTGCGGAGGATGCGTTTCTCCGCCTCCAACTGATGAAGTTTGTTGCCGCGTTTTGCGGCCTCATCCTCGGCGTGTCTCACGCAAATTCGGAGGTTGATGTCCACATAAGACACCAGTGAGTCTGCTGCCCGTTTCGCCAGCGCCGCGAAGTTCTTGAAATCGCGGACGTACCCGCCTTTTAGCTTCTTGCACCTAAGGATTTGGTCGACGAACTTTTCTTTCGCCGACCGCACAAGAGCTGCGATCTTCACTAGAGGCATTTCCTCAATGAGAACTTCCCGTTTCTCCTTTTCTTGTTCACCCGACTTAAGAACGAGTGTTGGTTGCACTTCTTCTCCGTCGTTCGGGTTAGTAGCCGACGTGTGTTGATCCGGCTCTTTAGCAGAAAGAACAAGTAAAGAACAGGGCTTGGTGTTAGGCACCGTTTTCGCTTTTTTTGTCTTTTTCGCGCTCTTCTCTTTGCGGCGCTTCGATCGACTTCAATCTTTGCTCGGAGACGAGTCATCGGAGGAAATTTCTATTATCGAAGAGTCCTGGTGACGTTTTGCCGAAAGTGCGCTACAAAGGAACACGTCCCTTTTTGTGACGCGACTCTTCTCTCTGTCGGACGAGACTTCCATTTTGTTCCCCGATGTTTGAGAGCGCTTGCTCTCTAACTCAGCGCTTGGCGCCATAGCGCCAGAGATAGTTGGGGCTCTGGGTGCCCAAAACCTATTACTACCCGCAGTAGCATGAGAGACTACGGAGCCTGCGTCGCACTCCGTAGCCGACCTTTCACAAGATAATGACCGAGCGGGGGCAGAGCTATCACTCCCGAACTGCCGGGACCTAGGGCTTTGAAACTCTTGGTCTGGTAAGTTTACTTCTTTATGAGAATTATCAATAATTGCTAATAAGAGTAGTTTTCTGTCAGGGTTTCCTTCCCTTAGACCGACTCCCCCACTGAGGTAACGAGCCTGGCCGCCTGTGGACACTTCTCTTAGTCTGGTGGGTTATGGAAGGCCTGTCCGGCTAGGGAAGTCTTGCCAGGAACCGAAGTTCCCGTTGGCATAGCCCTTCTAATCACTCCCACACGCAAACCCGGGCTTCACGACAAGGAGAGAGTATCCAAATTTGCCCGGGGAGAGAACCTTTTTTTTGTGGGGAAAATCCATTACGGATATCCTGACCTCGGGGGAGAAGTCAGCGTTATGTGGTACTCCCTCTCTCCATCCCGCAGGGGAGAGAGGGTATACCCACTAAAACCTTCACGGTGTGCCTTCTTAGCTCGTCAGAGGAAGGGATCCGGAACTCTTGGTAAAGACTTTACCGGGACCCTTCCTCGAGCAACCTACTATTACTCGGAGAGGAGGAAGACACCTCCCCTCGGCAATCACTAACTTGGCGGCACAGCGGGATACACGCCGCTGTGTCGCTCCCACTCGGGACCGCTTGCAAGACAGACCAGGGTCTCCTAACTTTGACCCGTCGCGGTCCGTACTTATTCTGGGACGGTCAGGTTCTAACTAAACCGCCCTCCCAGTCGTATCCGCTACCCGGGGTTTAAAGGGCATCCGGCTCCACTCATCCTGTGGACGGAGGCGCGGCCTTTGGCATGGCAGAGGGGACAACACACTTCCCCTCTGCACGTTGCAGCTACATGATTTTGGTCCTGCTTGCCGCAGCAATAACAAACGTTGCTGTGGTCGTCAGGGCTGCCTCAGTTTGCCCTGCAGTGCCCGAGCTCAAGGCAACGGTAACACTGCAGGGGGCGGAAGTGAAGTGCTCGCACACGCGCGCTTACCCACCCCACCTGCAACCTGCCTTTCGCGACTGCCTTAGCGACAACCTTCGTTGGGCACTTCATCCAAGCGGAGCCTATCTTGGAGGGGGAGAAACGCAAGCAGGAGACCTTGACGTCATCACCTCCCCCAAATCTCTTTATAAACGCGGATCGCATTTCCTCTTTATCATAAATAGTCTCGTCCAGTCCAGATACCAATTCCTCTGTGGCACGGACCGAGTGAAACACCTTATCCCCTTCAATAGCCACTTTAAGTTTTTCGGCCAAAAGGTCTTTTGCTTTTTGATCGGCACCGCCGATCTCTAAAAGAATGCAACCATTTTGGTACGTCTCATTCTGGAAACGGCAATACCGATCGCCTCCAGGTTGATCTTCTCTCTCGCCATCCGAAGGGGCGTATGACTGTTCGTCCTCACCTCCGAGACGGAGAGAGACGGCCTCCGTAGTGGGAACCACCACCTTAGAAGGAGGTTTACGGATTGTGGGTTTAGCCGCAGAAGCGGCTGCAGACTCCACAGTCACTTTTCCTCGCATCATTGTCACACTCGTTCTAGGTTTCTTCTGATCCGCTTTCTTCTTCCTTTTCCTTCCTTTTTTTTACCATTTGTGCGAAGTCTGCATCCATCTCGATAGAAGCTGGAGCAGTAGGCACAGGCTGTCGGGCCTCGGTTGTCAAACTACCCCTAAGTAAGTTTAACTCCTCCCTGACAACTTCTCTCACCTCCGTTCGCATGATTTCCAGCCACGAGGGCCGGGGTCTTTCAGCGTCCCGAATGGGGATCGAGGCGCGAGTACCGTCCTCGTGTTGTCCGCGAAAAAAGGCCTTCATCGCCAAAATCGACTTGGAGGTTTCCTTGTGGATATTTTCCACAGTGGCGTGGACTTTTGCAACTTTCTCCCGGATGATATAGAAGTCTGTTGAGATTGCAGATCCCCTTTTTTCCTCTTCCTTTCTTTTGTGCGCTTTGGCCTTTGATCTCTCCTTTTCTTGCTGACGCTCGATGTCCGCATCGACTGATCGGCAACTTCCTTTTGCAGGGAGATCACTTCTTGTTTCAAGCGTCCATAGCTTGTGCTAGTGAACTCCCTGCACCCAATCTCTGAGATTGCGTCCTTAAGCTGATTATACAGCTGCTTTGGCCTCCCGGCTTTTTCATCCTTGGCTATTCTGGACCGCCTGAATAGTCGGTCCCAAAGCTCATCGAGCTAGGCGGACATCGACTGAGTTATCTCCGTTATTGTTGCCGTCATTAGCAAATCCTCGAAGGAAACCTTTTCGCCTCTTATCTCGGACTCGAGGCTGCGCTCAGCTTTCCGCTTCTCTCCAGCAATATGCTCCCTTGCCTTACCTTCAGCGATATTGGTATCTCCAGAGACGCTCGCCGGCAACGTCTCCTTCGGCCCTTCGTCGAATAACGACGCGGTAGGGACAGGGACAGTATCCCCACCGTGCCAGCCTCTGTCCGAACACTCTGAGGCGGTAAGTCTTCTCTCTGCTTGTCCGACATTTTATAAAAAACAATATCTGTGGTTTAAGTTCGGTGTTTTCCTTCATCTAGGACGGTTGTTTGCCATGACTAACGAGTCCATCCTGTCCGGGTTTATTATCGAGATTTTCCTCTATTCCGGCGTCGAAATTAACAGGCCCGGACGCCCGAGAAAATGGACTGCTTTGTTAGAAGCGGCAGTCATTCACCCCGTCGTGGGTCCGTCGTTGGGTACCTGGGGTATTTCTTGCAAAGCAAGCGACTCTACTCTCTTTCCCATCGGGAGAATAGCCCAGCCCCGACCTCGGGAATCCACCGCTGCTTGTCCGCGGCCGCTTATTCCCCCACACAGGGTTATTCACGACTAACTTCTCATACAAGAGACCGTTCTCTTATCCGCAACCTGCGGACGCGCTCACTAGCATGCAGCTCTGCTTTCCGGACTGTGGGAGTTGTAGTCTTTCCCCACAAATCGAACTGAGCCGGGGAGGGGACCTTTTTTTTGTTTGCGCAGGGGAAATGCATTTACGCACACCCTGACCCAGACTAAGAGAGTGTGGGCTAGGGTAGTGTGAGATTCGCCTTCCGAGGAGAGAATACCCACTAAAACCCCTGCGGTGTCCACCTGCCGCCCTTTTAGGACTGCTCTGGCAGTTCGCGAGAACAATCCGAAACAGTCCGGTAGGCAAAGGCTTGCGCCCCGCTCCATTGTTGGGGGAATTCTATTTCCCCCGTGACGGAGCGGAAGGACACAGCCCCTCTCCGTTACCGCTGGACCGCGTGCAATGAGGAGGAAGACGATGGTAACCGCCACTCCCCTCGTGCGGCCCTGGGTCAGCCGGGGAGGGGACCTAACCTAACCTAATTTAACCTTGTCGCCGCTGGCCCAAAGGAGGCGGGACATCGGTCGGGAGGAATCCATGTCGGTTCCGGAAACCCGCGATGTCGAGAAAAACCAGTCCGAGAGGAAACAGGCGGCGGAGGATGACCTTTGAAGAAGCGAGAAAACGGAAAAGGCGAGAGTAAGCCGTCAGCGGACGAGAACAAATGCAAATTTAGTTTTAAGTTGAGTTTTGGTAATTTTGGTTTTGTAAGAACCAAGACGCAAAGTTATACGTTACTATCAAATTTTCTTTTATTTTGTAATTTTTTTGTTACCACTTGGTTGCATTAGGCTAATATTACATTTTTCATACGACAAAGATTTTAAGTATGTTGATTGGCTATCAGATAGAGGTTTATAAAAAACTGTATTTGATAGCCAATCAACATACTTAAAATCTTTGTCCTACGACAAATGTAATATTAGCCTTAAGACGTTTTGCAGTCAAATATTTGATCAAAAAAGAAAAAATTTTATTTTTTAATTTTTTATATATTCTTGGCGGGCATTTGAATATAGCCTTAAATGGCGCCAAAATGTCCGAGATTATTTCAGGTTTAGTTTTTAAGTCGGAGCGGGCGATGTAGCCTTAAGAAGCGTAGAGATAGAGCCTTTAGAGGTATTCACGTGCGCGCGCACGCACACACACACGAAAACAGTCGAAAAAGCCAAGTTTGGTAACCAACCAATAGGAAAAAAGAGTGGGTAGGGACTTTTTGGAAACGTGTCAAAATTTGGAAGAGAACGCAGAGGTAACCGGGAACTAAAAAATTGGCATTTGGAACTCTATACGGTGTCTAGGGATTTTCCTCTAGATTCGCCAAAATTGTTAGAAAAGTCAGCACACGTCACATGTATACATCCACACCAACACATCGCACCAATGTAGCAAAAGAACTAGATTCTTTTCTTATATTGAACACTAAAAAAGAACATACTTGTCTAAAGGAGAACGTTTGCGGGGAGTGCGTACGCGCCATAAAGATCTTGCGCAAACAGGAAGAGGGAACGGTTGAAGAGTTGAACTCGAGCCTTCGTGAGAGTAATAGTAACGTCACGAATAAAAAAGGAATCTGTCAGCTCGTTGCAATAATAATGCGAGGACGACGCATTTACTTACATATGTATTATTAGTTGTTACAATCAATGCAATCAGTTAAGTGTTTTGATTGTGTTACGAAATATTCTGTTTCGAAATATTTGTTTAATATACTTACCTATGCGTGAGTGTAAAGATACTTTCCGTGTTCGGACAATCCTATCATATCTGAAACATATAAAGGAAAAGAACGGGGCAACAAACGGCAAGGAACAATGGACTTTGGTGCGGGACAGTCCATAAAGAAGCATCTGGCGACCGTGGAACCTGTAAAAGTGAGTAATAATTAAAACCGTAATGAAAAAGTCGGTCACAACCTAACTTTTTTTTTTACTTGGAGGAAATCCTCTATGGATACCCTGGCCTTCGGAGAGATAGCCAGGGTTATGTGGGACTCCCTCTTTTACCCCACGAGATGAGGGAGGTATATCTATTGTACTTCCAAGGTGTGCCTACTCAGTTCGTCTGAGGGAGGAACTTTTGGTAAGGACTGTGCCGGGACCTTCCTTCGGACTATTCTGACTACTAGGAGGGGAGAACTTGTAACGTTAGGTTAGGTTAGGTTAGGTTAGGTCTCCTCCTTCGCTCAGTCCGATTTGTGGGGAAAGACTACAACTCTTACAGTCCGGAAAGCAGAGCTGTATGCTACTAAGCGCGTCCCCAGATTGCGGATAAGAGAACGGCCTCTTGTATGAGAGGTTAGTCGTGAATAACCCTGTGTGGGGAATAAGCAGCCACGGACAAGCAGCGGTGGATTTCCGAGGGCGGGGCTGGGCTATTCTCCCGATGGGAAAGAGAGTAGAGTCGCTTGCTTTGCAAGAAATACCCCAGGTACCCAATGACGGACCCACGACGGGGTGAATGACTGCCGCTTCTAACAAAACAGTTTATTTCCTCGGGCGTCCGGGCCTGTTAGTTTCGACACCAGAATAGAGGAAGGAAAACCTCGATAATAAATTATACCCAGGTAAAATGGACTCGTTAGTGGACACGGCCCCACTCGGGACCGCGTGTAGAACAGGCCGAGGCCTCCACCCCGACCTGTCACGGTCACCGCGGCAGAATCCTCTCTAGGTGGACGGTTCTACCCAAGGGGTGCTGCCGCACTCCTACTCCGCAACGTGTCCCTGTTGGAGCGGCGGGCTACTCAGGGGACCCAGCTCCTCCACGAGTCCGCCGCTCTTATTCCCTTCCCCACACATTGTGGTGGGGGAGGGGAATTACTGTCATTGGGGAGGTTTTTGACTCCGAGGACGAGCGCAGGGAACGAGTGCCCTGTCGCCCGCTCGCGTCCGCCTCCGAGGCCTTCCTTGTGGGAAAGGATCTCGTTCCCTTTCTCTTTTCGCAGCCTTTTTTTGCTTCATTACAGTGGAATAGGAGACTACGGCTCCCCACTTATCTTTGTTCCTGGAGGCCAGCGCTCTTATCAAGCCCTCTAGGGACAGGTCTGCTCCTATCTTGATGACCAGCTCCTGGCGCTCGTTGGCTCACTGTGGACAGTGCTCCACAGTGTGCCGTGCTGAGTTGCTGACCGCTTCGCACTCGTAGCACTGTGCTGTCGGCTTCTTTCCTATACGACACAGGTACTTACCGAAGCAACCGTGCCCGGTGAGCACCTGCGTCACCCGGTAGGTGAGGCGTCCGATCCCTTGTTTTAGCCACACCTCGAGGTGGGACCGGATCACCTGGACGACTGCCTGGGCGGCTGCGCGCGTCTCGTCCAGGCGTTGCTCCCAATCATAGAGCAGCTGTTGCCAGGCTTGGCGCTTCGCGTTGGCGAGTGCTTCCCGAAGACCGTCTCTCTCCACGCTCTTTTGCAACAGTTTGACTCGGCAAGAATATCTCGCCGAGTACGTTTGTGCGAGGAGGGCGAGAGAACCTAACCTAACCTAACCTAACCTTGTCACCGCCACCCACAGGGACGCGGGACATAGAGCAAAAAGAGTCAGAAATGAGTTCAGGAGCATTGGACAACAACTGGGACCGACCAGCAGAACGGTCGGAACGATCACCGGACGAGAGAGAGGAAGAAAAGTCGATCAGAGACAACTCTTGAGAGTCAGAAGAGGATTGGCGAAAGTAACAAACCGTCAGCGGACGGAATTAGTTTGTAAGAAAGTTTGTCGTTTAAGATTATTAGTTTAAGAGGGTACTGAATACCGACTATAGAGACCTGTAAATATTTAATATTTCGACGTTTTAATATTTCGTTTTGTGCCGTATTTACTGCATCAAATCCAAAATGCTTCTACAGAAATAAGTAAATTATGCTAAGAGTTTGCTGTTGTTCTTTGGAATGTCAAAACTCAGCATAAATTTTTTCTTATACAGTTTTCTTCTATAACCTCACCATATATTCATGTATATAAAATTATTTCTAAGCTTATGTACGTATTTACACTGAACTACAGCAATACGTACGACACAAAACAATCTAATGAAACACTCAGAATATGATTTG
>NW_018022063.1:15986-24340 GCF_002006095.1 Pseudomyrmex gracilis
TTGCTTCTGTAGAAGCGCTTTTAATGTTGTGCAGTAAATAAAATTAAAAAATAAAGAAATTTAGGTTATAAAAACGTCGGTTTACAGGTCTCTATCCAGTTTACAAGCCGGGCTCCAGTACCCTCTTAAGGTTGTATGACGAATAGTGGTAACAACTGAAACGTACGTAAAGGCGTCGGAAATGTCGTTTTGTTATGATGGTTATATTTTATTTTGTGTTATTTTGGTTCGTATGTGTATGTATAGTTTATTTCGTGAAAGTAAACCCACAGGGATGGAGTACGACGTGAGAATCGACAAAAGTTTCGGGAATTTGTTTTTTAGTTTTTGTGCGTTTTTCAACGTGGATTTGAATGTAGCCATGAGTGGCGAAACAAAATTTAAGTTTTAGTTTGATTTTAAGTAAGGCTGTAGTGTGAACCAACCTTTAAGAGATAATGAGAAAGGGTCTCTAGACAGACGACAACACCAACAACACGAATACACACACATACATGCAAACATGCACACACTACAATTACATCACACAAACAGCCGTGTAACCCGGTTACGAAACAACCAGTCAAAATTAAGCATATTTGGTAATTTCTATAAAACCGTTCAAAATTAGTTTAAAACCAATTGAGCCGATGGAAACAAGAAAAATTTAAAAATTGGATTACAAAATTTTTTTTAGAGATTTTTTCCTAGACGTTAAAAATTTGCAAAAACCGTTTGTAACTACGTACGAGACGCACACAAACAACAGGCGGACACACTGGAGCAATTTTGCAAATTTAGGGAATTTCCCCTGGGTGCGGAAAGTTCTGTGACCGGGGTTGCACTCGAGTGCAGCGCGGCCTGTTCTTTTATTCTAATTATTTTCTCACAGTCGGTTTATTTTTACGCCCCCAACAAGGTTTGATATTTATTGACTTACTTGAGTCAATTTGTGTTATCTCGCCTGATTCGGTGTTTCTCGTAGCTTGAGCACTAGGTCCTGCCTGGTTCTTTGTGTGGTTATCAGGGAATAACTAATCAACCCGGCTTTGCCTTTCCGCTTATTTTAAAACTCTTTTCCACTTACCTTTTATCGGCGCGATACATTTTACCTGCCAACCATGATGAATTTGCCTTGCTGTTCTTGTTATATCTTTTTAGGAATGTAACCGAATCCGTTTGTGCCAATTCCCCGCTTTGCCTATTGGCTAGTATGGGCCTCTCAGCTTTCAATCGTTGATACGCGGTATGTATTGACCAATCGGGTCATCCGACCTCGATAATGCGTGCGGTTACGGATTTGGATACAAATGTTTAATAAAATATCACTCCGAATAATGATATTGGTAAATTTATTTTATTTGGACCAATTCCTATCACCTTTACACTTGATCACAGTACAGCTGCTCTATTCAATGTAATGCCGCAATTCTAGACACGAATTTTACTATTGTTACTCTTATTTATAGTCAAACTGTTTCCAATTCGGAATTAGTACTTTGACTCGTTGAGTCAGCCCGGTATCGCGGTAGTTACGGTTGTTTCGATCTTGCTCCCTGATAGTATACTGGACTCGCTCCGTAACTGACTGACTGCCGGTGTTTTGCTAGCGCTTTTATAGTTGCTTTGCCCTTCTCATGCGTTATTTTCTGGAACTTTCTCGCATCTTCTTTCTTGACCTGTTTATTAGCCTTTTTTCGCTCTTTTCTTATGTTTATTTCTCTTTTGCCATTGATCTCGAATTTTCGCTTTTCGTGGAGAATTCTTTGTTTGGCAACAAACAATTCTACCAGACCTTTCTAGAATCGCGGTATATACAATAAGTTGTTTTGTTCCATTTGCGCTTTCATTTCTAGAAATTATCTCTTGTTCTTTTTTTAGTTCCGGTCCATTCGTTTGGGTCGTTTAGGCTTTATAGTAAGGATTATTTCTAACGGCAATAAACATGGCATATTGTAGCATATTTCGCATTTTACTACTAATTACAACACAAAAAACAATAGAAAATTATACTAACTATCCTAATTGTGTACATGTTACTTAACCTTAACCTAAAATTATTCCCGCCACCAATCTTTGCTTAATTGCATTGTTCTCAAAATAAACAATAACAAACTTATGTAACTAAACATTCAATTTCGGGAGTCTAGTTCTCCCTGTTCCCCCACTATGCGTCTTCGTGGGCGACGGTGGTACATTCGGAGCTCTCTCTCGCGTGTCGCTGGTATTGTTGCTTCCGAATATACCGCATAATCCGGTCGAGCTGCGCCTGCGCTTCGCTCGCGATTCTCTCGTCTTGGTTCGACTCTTCTGGGTCGCCACTATTGTCATTGGTTCGCATTGCACGCTCTTGCAATTCGCGCAGTTCGTGGAGCAGCTGCACCTGCACTTTATCCACTGACGGTCGCAGTTTGTGGTGAGTCACAAATGTCACACGTAACACACATACACACAAGTATGTACAAAAGGGGAGTCACTTTGAGAAAAGTTACCAGATTCTTTTCTCAAATTGAACACCTAAGAAAAAGAACGAGTCTGTCTAGTGACGTTTTTCGCGCGGTGCGGACGCAGCTTAAAGATCCTGCGCGAATACGTAAGGTAAAGACCATTCTACATAAGACGCAGGTCACAGGCCGCTGATCTTGAGGAATTAACTAATCACGTAAGTCGATTGGCTGATTTGACAAACGTGAATGGTCAATTCCGCGAGATCAGCGGCTTGCGACTTGCGTCTGCGTCTTATGTAGAATTGCCTTAAGGAAAGAAATAGAGAAGGTCGTTCGCGGGCTATCGTAGAAGACGCACGTAAGCGTAAGATTGCGATAATTAAGAAGCTACGCGCGGCCATTTTTGTTAACAACGCGATTGATAATCCGCGTACTGATATAGATATTAAGACTGGATGCGCAATGATCATTTGTAAAGTGATGTGCAAATATATATCGTAGCAACATCGAACTAAAGTGTACAAATAAATTTTAAATACTTACCTTATCTCGTATACCGTTCCTGAAATACATAAAAGGGATTCGGGAAGACGTCCGGTCGAGAGGAGATACCTTAGTACTTGGCAGTAATAATGAAGTACCTGGCGACCGTGAAATCATCAAAAGGTGAGTATTGAACAGAAAGTCTGGACTAATCCTGGTCACAACGTAACCTAATCTTTTTTTTTACATGGGGAAAATCCATTACGGATACCCTGGCTTTTGAGGGAACAAGGCCAGGGTTATGGGACTCCCTTCCTTGGCCCGCGGGACACAGAAGGTATACTCACTAAAACCTCCATGGTGTGCCTGCTCGCTCGTCGTAGGGAGGGCCCGGTACCCCTGTGCTAGGACAAAGCCTTGACTTTCCCTCGAGCACACTTCTCACAGGAGGAGGACTGTTGTCCACTTCCCTGCATTACCACTAACTTAGCGGCGCCACGGAACACACGCCGCTGCGCCGCTCCTTTTCTGGGGGCCGTGTGCAGGGACAAGTCGGGGCCCTCACTCCGACTCGTCACGGCACCCGCAGCAGGGACTTCCCTCTTTGGGTGACGAGTTCACCCGGAAAGGCTGCTGCATACGTACCCGAAAGTGCCCCGCTGGGGCGGTGGGCTAACGAGGGAGCCGGCTCTTCCAACACCCACCGCCCCAGCCTTCCCTTCACGCTATTGGTGCAAGCGGGAAGGGGTCTACTGTCATGAGGGAGCCCTTGGACCCCGAGGACGCGCGCGGGAAGCGGGGGCAATCCTGCACCCCGCTCGTATGCGGCCTCGGGGCCCCGCTGCAGGGAGAGGGGCTCTCTTTCTCTCTTTTCTGTTCTGCGGCCTCTTTCTGCTCCAAGATCTCGGAGCAGAAGGAGACCACAGCGCCCCACATACTCTCATCCCCGGAGACTAATGCTTTGAGTAGGCCCTCCAGGGAGAGGTCTGCACCTATCTTGGCGACCAGTGCTTGGACCACCGTGAACACTCCTCCATCGTGTGGTCCACCGAGTCACTGGCCGCCCCGCACGCGTGGCATTATGCCGTCGGCTCCTTGTTAATGCGACACAAGTACTCCCCGAAGCAACTGTGCCCGGTGAGCACCTGCGTCACACGATAGGTAAGGCGTCCGACCCCCTTCTTTTCCAACCACTCCCACAAGTGGGGCCGGACGATCTTCTGGGCGTTCGCTCGTGGTTTATCCAGGAGTTCCTCCCAACGTTGGAGGAGTTGTTGCCGGGCCTGGCGCTCCGAATCGGCGAGGGTCTCCCGGAGGGCATTTCTCTCCACGCCCTCCCGCAGCAGCTCGACTCGGCGATCATACCGAGCCGAATATAACTGCGCGAGGAGGGCGAGTCACAACCTTTTTTTTGCGTGGGAGAAATCTTTTATGGATACCCTGACCCCGGGGGGGAGTTAGGGTTATGTGGGATTCCCTCCTCCTTTGCCCGCAGGCAGGAGGAGGTTTACTCACTAAAACTCCCACGGTGTGTTCACTCTGCTCATGATAGGGAGGGGCCCGGGATTTCCTTTGCGAGGATTCGCGCGTACCTCTCCCTGGAGCGTGAGGATCTTGGAGGGAGAGAGTGCCACGAGTTCTCTCTTTCTCTCGCACTGAGTGTGCGATCCCACCCGTGCTTGGTGACACTGCGGGACACACACCGTAGTGTCATTCCTTCGGACCGCGTGCAAGACGAGCCGGAGCCCCCACTCCGACTCGTCACGGTCCAGCGGCGGCAACATCACCGCCCCGGAGTAAACGGTACCATTCCGGGGACTAACAGCCGCCGCTTAGGTCTCCCTAACACCGCTCTCACCGGTGTTTCCTGTTGGGGTGATGGGCTAACGAGAGGAGCCAGCTCCTCCCAACACCCATTACCCCGAACCGCCCTCCTCCTCCCCGGGAAGGGGAAGAGGAAAGTCACGTTGCTCTCAGAATTGCCTGCGACCCCGAGGAGAACGAGCGGAGAACGAGCGGCCCTCCACCCGCTCGCGCACGTTCTCGAAGTCTCCCCAGAGGGAAAGGCAACCTTTCCCTCTGCCGTTTGGCGGCCTCCTTCTGCCCCATTACAGTGCAGCAGAAGAAAACCACCGCCTCCCATTCTTCTGTCTCCCTGGAGGATAACGCTTTCATCAGGCCCTCCAGGGAGAGGTCTTCGCCTATTTCGGAGACCAGTTCTCTGCGTTCCTGAGCCCACCGTGGACACTCTTCCATAGTGTGCTCCACCGAGTTACTGGTTGCCTCGCACTCGTGACACTGCGTTGTCAACTCGCTCCCTATGCGACACAGGTACTCACCGAAGCAGCCATGCCCGGTAAGCACCTGCGTCACGCGGTAGGTGAGGCGTCCGACCCCACTGTCCAACCACACTTCCAAGTGGGGCCGAACAATCCGGACGACTTCCTGAGCGTTCACGTCTGGCTCGCTCAGGAGCTGTTCTCAGTCAAGGAGCAGTTGTCGCCGGGCTTGGTGCTCCGACTCGGCGAGGGCCTCCCGCAGAGCACCTTCTGCGAGACCCTCCTGTTCAAAGGGCGAGTCACAACCTAACCTAACCTAACCTAACCTTTTTTTACGCAGAGGAAATGCTATTACGCACACTGACCCAGACTACGAGTGTGAACCAAGGTGGGACTAGTGTGGGACTTGATCCCGCCGACAAAGAGCCGGAAGAAGAATACCCACTAAAACCTCTGGGGTCTCCACTTGCCGCTCTTATTAGGACTGTTCCGGTACTTTGTTAGAACAATCCTGGATAGTCCATAAGGCATGGGCTTGCGTTCCACTACGGAGAAGAAAGGGGTAGCACCTCCTTTTCCTTCCCTCTTTGCGACGGAGCGAGGGGACACACCTCAACTCCGTCGCCGCTACAGAACCGCGTGCAATGAGGGAAGACATTCCCCCCTGCGATTCCTGGGTCACACTACCCCTTCAATGGTGAACCCACTTTCCTCCAGCTGTGACTTCACTCACAAGAGGGAGTTCCGCTCTAGACCCACAAAGGCAACCGGTCTCAGTGTGCCCTTTGTTCTCGTGCCCCCATACAAAGGGAAGAGCAGGGAGTTGGACTTGACTGAGACCGGGCTCCCAGCACAAGATAAGACGGCCTGGACCGCAAAAAGGGGGAGAGGCATCAGATATACGGAGGGGCGGCTCTTCGGATTCTTGGGAAAAATCCCGCCGGAATCAAAGGGAGACGCGTCCTCCCTATTCTCATCACGGAGGATTGACCATGGGCATGGCAGCTCCCCGACCGACGGCCGGGCACCAGGCACCACCCATCCGGTGGAAGGACTCCCAGCCCTTCTCTTCGCAGAGGGAATAGCCCTTCTTTTCCTCGCTGCAACCAGCCGCCTTGTGCCCCGGCCGACCACAGCGATAACACAGATCGCTGCGGTCGACCAAGCTGGAGCACTGAGCCCTGCAGTGCCCAGGCTGGAAACACCTGTAGCACTGCAAGGGCGGGAACAAAATGCACGCACTCTCGCCATTACCCATCCCACCGGAAGCTTAGCCTTCTTGACTGCCTTGGCCGCTGCCTCAACCGAACAGCGAACCAAAGCGGTTCCACCCCTGGACGGGGAGTGACGCAGGGATACCACCCTAACGTCCTCCCCGCCCCAAACTCCCGCGCGAAACCTCATTTACTTCGTCCTTAATTGCTGTCAGCGACTGTACGCAGGGATTGCTCCTCGATATCCTCACCGACCTGAACAACCGCATCCAGAATCTTCTTCTCAGAAGCAGCTTGCCCCCGATCCAGTGAGGAAATTTTGCTCTCCAAAAGAGAATCTTGTTTCCTCACTTTCTGGATCTTGCTGATCGCATTGGCAACGTCCTTCTCGACGTCGTCAATAGACCGCTGAAGGCTAAATCTGCCTCTGACCTCTACCAGGGATGTAGGTAGCCTCGTTAGAAGCTCTTTCGGCCTATCTTCTTTTTCCTCTTTAGACATTCTAGAACGTCGGCAAAGCCGAGTCAAAGCTTGTCTAGCCAGGCCTCCATCTCCTGGACAAGGTCAGGGACGTCGAGTGATGCGATATAATCGAAGTCCCTTTCCCCAGAAATCTCCAAAAAAGCAGACTCCAGGCTCTTGTCGGCCATTCTCTTATCACTTTTAACGGCGGTAGCAGATTGTCCAGAGGGACCCGCCGTCGACCTCTCCTTCTGCCCTTCGTTAGATGACGACGCGGCGGAAGCAGGGACAGTACTCTTACCGTGTTGGCCCTCGAGTATTCGAACACTCTGGGACAGTAAGCTTCCCTTTGATAGCCAGCTTTTCATGATTTGCTACTTTAAATTGGTTTTACATCGATGTTATCCTTCACCTAGATCGGTTGGTAAACAAGACCTAACGAGCCCGATCTGCCCGAGAGGGTTTGAATGCTTTTAAGGCACTCACTTGCCTCTGACATGGATCATTTATCGGTTTTAATGGAGCATCTTATAGGCTAGTCCCTTCACAAAGGAGTAACCACCCCACCCTCAGCATCCACCGCTGTTTGTCCGCGGCTGCTTATTTCCACCGGAGGGGTTATTCGCAGCTAACCTTAATACTTGAGGCCGTTCCCCTATCCGCAACCCGGGGACGCGCTCGGTGGCAGTCAGCTCTGCCTTTGGAAGGCCGAGGCTGACTCCGAAATCGAGAACCTAACTTAACCTAACTTAATTTAACTCTTTATCACTAAAATATCATTAATGGCACAATACATAGTGCTTTATCTGTGTAACATTTGGATCGGAGCGATTCCAACTTTTGAATACACACTACTCACATTACAAACAAAAACCAAAATTTTTTAACATAAAAAACGAAACTTTTTTATGTTTGTGTTGTAAGTGTGTAGACAAAGAGGCTTTTTCTTTCCAGGGGCTTTGCCTCTCTTCCTTCATTTTTTTCTCGGATAATCGTAAAAAACGCTTTTTTTACATGTTTTTGCAAGATGGTGGATTGATTGTGTCCGACCGAAACAAAATTTTTTTACTTCTGTTTTTGGCAAATAAAATTATATAAAGATAGCAAGTTTTATAAAGATCGAAGAAGGAGTAGCTAATGTGCAACTTTACCGGAAAGTTTTTCTTATATTTATATTATCTCATTTTTTGAAAACTAGTGGTTTTATGCAAAAAATGCATACAACATAAATGATGTATTTTTTCAAGAGATAAAATGATGTGTATTTTTTCTACAACTTTTATTTGAAACATTTTTTTGTTATATGAATAGATAACAAAATAATGTTAAAAAATGTGATAATTTTTTAGTTTTTTTCAAGGTTGGGTAAGTTAAATTTTTTTTTTATTTAAGTTAAGTTACAGTTAAAGGTCTTAAAAATTTTATTTAGTTAAGATATAAGTTAATCCATAATGAAATTAATTGATTAAAAGTTAAGTTAATAAAAAAAA
>NW_018022063.1:24880-28242 GCF_002006095.1 Pseudomyrmex gracilis
ATAAAAAGTTACTAGTTACCGATAAAATATAACTAAATAAAGTTAAAAGATAAGAGTCTAAAATTGTAACTAGATAAAGTTAAAATTATTTAACTTTTTAACTTTTTAACTTAACTTTTATCTTTTTAACTAGACACTACCCAACCTTGGTTTTTTTGAATCTTGACTTTGAAAATGATCTTGTCGGTACTTTTCACTATCATATTCGTAATCAGCGCACCAAAATACAGTAGTATATCAATCGACACCAAAATCAGAGGGTTCAGCTTTTCGGAACTTTATCCCAGAATTGTAATGTGCTGAGAGAAAGAGAGAGGGAGAGAGAGATTAGATTAGATTAGTAGCTTTATTTAGAAAGGCGCTCTGGGGAGAACCTCTCAAGCAAGAGAGAGAGAGAGCGAGAGAGAGAGAGACAGAGACAGAGACAGAGACAGAGAAAGATTAATTATATCCCCACTATGTACTTTTGGAATTTCCTTCGCGCCGCGGGCTCACAGTTGCGTAGCAGAGGTCGAGCGGTTTCACGAGCGTCAAAACAACAAAAAATTTCGCCGGTCGGAAAAACAACCTCAGCCGTTGAAAATAACACGCATATGTTTCTCATTTGTATTAAAATTTATTAAATTTTTAACATTTATTAAATTTTTGTTTTTTTTCCACATAGTCGAGAATATTGTTAGGTGTTGGAATTAATTCGTAGCGTTTTACAAGACATGGCGTAGGTAGTACAGTATTTCCTTGTTACCTACAGTAATGTATTCATCGTGAAACAGCTGTCATTGGACGTCATTTGCTTTACATAACCTTTTTTTGAATCGTAAATAACATACTTTATAATTTATTGAATATGTCAAAATTTGTGCCAAATAAAATGTTTTTGCGGAAAGGCGTTTTTTGACGTGTGAACTGCTGCTTCAACGGGAGAAAAAAAAAGGTTTTTTGCATTGAATTGTCATCGGTGATGAAAAATGGATCTATTACGACAATCCGAAGCGCAGAAAGTCATGGGTTAAGCCCGGCCAACCATCAGTAGCAAAGCCGAATATTCATGGGTCTAAGCTCCAGCTCTGTATTTGGTGGGATCAGAGGGGTGTGATTTATTATGAACTGCTGAAACCAAATGAAACCATAACTGGGGATCGCTACCGACTACAATTGATGCGCTTGAGCCGTGCATTGAAAGAAAAATGGCCGGAATACTCCAAAAGATACAGCAAAGTCATTTTGCCGCACGACAATGCTCGTCCACACGTCGCAAAACCGGTACAAACATACTTGGAAACATTTAAATGGGAAGTTCTACCCGCCGTATTCTCCAGATGTTGCTCCTTCTGATTACCATTTGTTTTGTTCGATGACTCATAGCCTCTCTGAGCAGAAGTTTACTTCTTACGAAGATTGTCAAAAATGGGTCGATTCGTGGATTGCATCTAAAGACGAAGCCTTCTTCCGACACGGTATTCGTTCCTTGCCCGAAAGATGGTCAAAAGTAGTAGAAAGCGATGGGCAATACTTTAATTAATGTATTTTTTTGATTTTTATTTAAAATAAATAATTTTTCTTCATTAAAAAAACGCTACGAATTAATTCCAATTCTTACTATTTTTTTGCGAACGTAGTATCTACTTCTTTTTTGGTCGGTCAGGACAATATATATTCTACACGCAAAAAAGGCACCAATAAAAGAGCATTATTTATGGTTAATTAAAGCAATGTTTTTCTAGCAGAGTTGCAAACTTTGGCCGGCTAGCAACAAGAACATCGAGGTAGTGAGGACACGCACACCATAAGTTCTCGCTTGAGTGCGTGCCCGTACCATCTCGGTATTTTTGTTGCTAGCCGGCCAGAGTTTGCAACTCTGTGTTCTAGTATATATTTCATCACAAAAATATCAAGAGGCATGGTAATTCCTCGCGCTACGTTCACGCGCAATGAAGTCGCGCGCGAACGGTGCGAGCACTCCGTGCCTCTATTATGCAAAAATGAGTAACTTTGACATTTATGAAAAATTATACTATTCACGTTTCAGTAAGAAATGAACCGATAAACTTCTATTTAGTGTTAATCGTTTCGGGTTTGAAAAATAAAAACAAAAGTATACGTGTTTTTATATGTGTCTTCTATTCAAAGATATTTGAAGATAATGTCTCAGATTGGTGAAATTCGCACATAGAAAAATTTTTCGTCAAACTAAATATATATCACATATGTGCAATTTCATAGTTTCCGTCAACAGATGGCGAAGCGAGTGCGGTGCATTAATTTCCTCTTTTTCTTTTACTCTTTCAAATTTCTTTTATTCTCTCTCTCTTTTTCTCCCTCTCCCTCTCTCTCTTTCCTTCTCCCTCTCTCTCTCCTTCTCCCTCCCTCTCCCTCTCCCTCTCTCTCTCCCTCTCTCTCTTTCTCTCTTCTTCTTCCTCTCTCTTTCCTTCTCCCTCTCTCTCTCCTTCTCCCTCCCTCTCCCTCCCTCTCCCTCTCTCTCTCTTTCCTTCTCCCTCTTTTTCTCTCTCTCTCTCTCTCTCTCTCTCTCTCTCTCTCTCGCGAGTAGAGAAGACATGTCACACATCGCTCCGTAAAAAGTATAAGTTTTTAGTGAGTAAACAATAAGAGAGTGTGATAAAAAGTGGTTTAACTTATAGAGCCATAAAAAGTGAGTAATTATGTGTATTATCTAGCCAGGATATGCTCAGTTCTGACTGTGAGAAGTGCATTTCGTGTTCGGGATATCGAAGTCTCGCAAGACGGGTAGACACTTTACGTGGATACAAGGTGCTGACGTGTGTAAGTGGATCACAGGTGAATGATCGCTTGCGCTGATATTAACCTTTTCGCTCCGGGACTGGTCCATATATGGACCACCAAGAAAAGCGAACGTAATAGATGTTTATAAGGTCAATTTAATGCACTAAATTTAGGAAAAAAATTGAAAAAAATCCTGGTTACTTCTTTGACCTTCAAAATTAACTTTGAAGGGGGGGTAGCAAGTTATTATTAACTTTTTCAGCTAAAATGCGAGGTCAATTTTAAAGGAAAAATCCCCGGAGCGAAAAGGTTAACGACTCTGGTCGGTAATTATCGGCATGGACGATGAATATGCAGAATACCGATGTTCGGCATGTAAGAAGGCAATAAAAAACAAAGTTGTTAAGTGCAAGTCTTGTGTCAAACTTTTTTACCATCCGGGATGTACACTGAGAGAAATATGCTTGGTATTTACGACTATAATTGCATAGTAAAATAATTATAGTTGGAATTCTTATTTTTATCGTTAATATTGCTATAATATTAGTAAAACTAACCTTATATACATGGTTTTGACAAGTATGTAAAAAGTTTGCTATAAATTATAATAATTTTAACTA
>NW_018022064.1:0-2022 GCF_002006095.1 Pseudomyrmex gracilis
ATTATTCTTTTATGATGTTAATATTTTTTTATTAAATCGAAATGTTTCTATAAGTAATAAGTGCAAGAACTAGAGCAAACGCCGAAAAATGATATACAGCTGCTAGGGCGAGGCTTAGCCGCTCGCGTTAGCCGCGTACGCTATGCTTATGTTGAAAGAAAGACCCCTCAAGACCTAGCCCCCCCACCTTGTCCGAATCGATTCAAAATTATTGCAGAATTAGGAGCTATTTATGAGCTCTCGATCCCACCAAATTAAAAATTTTGAGCTCGTTTTGCAGAGCAGGAATTCCAAGTTTTCTGTGGGGGGGCTGAGACCCTTTGGACTGCGCCCCACCACTTAAAACTGCAGATATCAAATTGATCTTTACGCCAGAATTATGAGCTATTTATGAGCTCTTAATTAACCCTGGTTTAGATTTTTGAGCTGCAACCCTTAGCACGCAAAACTACCCCAAAAGTATTTTTGCAAGAGAGAACATACTCTTTCCTATACACAAAAAAAAATCTAGCGAAGGAAATATACCAAGAACATTTACAAATACCAAAATACACACATTACGACCTATACACATCGACCCCGGAAAAAAAATTCCACTTTTTACCCCAAATTACAAGAGAGAAGTCCTCTAAACCTAAGACAAACAAATTAGTTCGTTATTAAATGTTGTTCCTTATTATATAACATTCCGAAATATGCAATTTGCGACTTTTGAAATCTAACCCAGAAGTAGAAATTCCACTTTTCACCCCATTTTACAAAAGAAAAGTATTAGCAAAATAAACCAATCAGCGTAACTCATTGTCACATCACGTTCCACGATTTATGAGCTCGAAAAATACGCAGTTTGCGATTTTCAAACTCAACCCCCGGAGTAAGAAATGCACTTTTCACCCCATTTTACAAAAGAGAAGTACTCGCAAAATAAATCGAGCAGTGTAATTTATTGTTACATCACGTTCCACGATATATGAGCTCGCAAAATACGCAATTTGCGATTTTTGAACTCTACCCCCAGAGTAAGAAATGCAAGTTTCTCTCTTGTAAAAGAAAGAAACTTGCATTTTACAAGAGAGAAGTACTCTACAAAAAAACCAAACAAAATAATTCATTAAAAAATCACGTTTTCTGAATTATGAGCTTGCAAAATACGCAGTTCGCAATTTTTGAGCTCAACCCCCGAAGTAGGAAATGCACTTTCCACCCTAATTTACAAGAGAGAAGTACTCGCAAAATAAAACAACCAGTGTAATTCATTGTCACATCACTTTCCACGATTTATTAGCTTGCACAATACGCAGTTTGCGATTTTCGAACTTAACCCCTGGAGTAAGAAATGCACTTTTCACCCCATTTTACAAGAGATAAGTACTCTACAAAAAAACCACACAGGGTAACTCATTAAGAAATCACGTTCCCTGATTTATGAGCTCGCAAAATACACAGTTTGCAATTTTTGAGCTCAACCCCCGAAGTAGGAAATGCACTTATCACCCCATTTTACAAGAGAGAAATACTTGCAAACTAAAACAAGCAGTGTCATTCATTATCACATCACGTTTTCCGATTTATGAGCTTGCAAAATACGCAGTTTGCAAAGTGTGAGCTCAACCCCCGGTGTAGGAAATGAACTTTCCACCCCAATTTACAAGAGAGAAGTACTCGCAAAATAAAACAACTAGTGTAATTCATTGTCACATCACGTTTCACGATTTCTGAGCTTGCAAAACACGCAGTTTGCGATTTTCGAACTCAACCCCCGAAGTAGGAAATGCACTTTTTACCCAAATTTACAAGAGAGAAGTACTCGCAAAATAAAATGAGCAGCCTAATTCATTGTCACATCACGTTTCATGGGTAATGAGCTCGCAAAATACGCAGTTCGCTATTTTTGTGCTCACCTCCCAGAGTAGGAAATGCACTTTTCACCCCATTTTACAAGAGAGAAGTACTCTACAAATAAACCATACAGGGTAATTCAGTAAGAAATCACGTTCTCTGATTTATGAGCTCGCAAAATAC
>NW_018022064.1:7157-9158 GCF_002006095.1 Pseudomyrmex gracilis
ACCCCATTTTACAAGAGAGAAGTACTCTACAAATAAACCATACAGGGTAATTCAGTAAGAAATCACGTTCTCTGATTTATGAGCTCGCAAAATACGCAGTTTGCAATTTTTGAGCTCAACCCTCGGAGTAAGAAATGCTCTTTTCACTTCATTTTACAAGAGAAAAGTACTTTACAAATAAACCATACAGGGTAATTCATTAAGAAATCACGTTCTCTGATTTATGAGCTCGCAAAATACGCAGTTTGCAGTTTTTGAGCTCAACCCCCGAAGTAGGATATGCACTTTTCACCCAATTTTACAAGAGAGAAGTACTCGCAAAATAAAATAAGCAGTGTAATTCATTGTCACATCACGTTCCATGGTTAATGAGCTCGCAAAATTCGCATTTCGCGAATTTTGAGTTTAACCCCCGGAGGAGGAAATGCATTTTTCACCCCATTTTACAAGAGAGAAGTACTTGCAAAATAAAATGAGCAGTGTAATTTATTGTCACATTACGTTCCATGAGTAATGAGCTCGCAAAATACGCAGTTTGCGATGTTTGAGCTCAACCCCCGGAGTAGGTAATGCACTTTTAACCCCATTTTACAAGAAAGAAGTACTTGCAGATTAAAACAACCAGTGTAAGTCATTGTTACATCACGTACCACGATTTATGAGCTCGCAAAATACGCAGTTTGCGATTTTTAAACTCAACCCCCGAAGTAAGAAATGCAATTTTCACCCCATTTTACAAGATAGAAGTACTCTACAAATAAACCACACAAAGTAATTCATTAAAAAATCACGTTATGTTAACTTTGCGTATGGTCAGTTAAAATTTGTCTATTTATTTATAATTATACATTTAAGTTGTCACTGAAAATGATCTAAAAATTGAATAAAAAATTTGACGTAAATATTTAAATAAACTTTTTCAAACATAAACATCTAGTGTTTTGGTCGTATTGGCTTCTTTTTCCTGTATTTACTAACAATTTGTAAATGTGAAAGTTTTGTACAATGAGAAAACAAAACCGTAAAATAATCAAAAGTAGTACGTACTAAATAAAAAAGAACGACAAATGCACATCTCTCAGCTATAATCAAACTATTATCGAACAAGTTGTTTTAAACTGATAGGAATTAATAAATATACACACGAATTTATATTTACTCACGTATGTATTTACATACAATTTCATATTCATATATAGTTATGTGTATGGATGTGCACAATTCTATGTACAATTTTATGAAACTTTTAAATTTTTATGCATTTAGATTTATAAGTTAATATGTACGTTAATATGTATCTTTTATAATATAATATCAGAATTAGAGTAAACTTACTCGTAGATGACAAGTATAAATTCTTGAACAATAAATATCATTTTGTATTTGTAATAGACTTTTTTAAGTTTGTGATCACATTTCTGCCTCCGATCACTGAAAGGTCAAGCCAAGCTAGTTTATACGCTACTGAGTATATCGAAATATCCGGATAATACGGATATTCGAATAACTCGAAAAGTATTTGTACTATTCGCAGCGCGAAGTATCCGGATATTCGTATACTATCCGTTGATTGAAGTTTATTCGTACATATATATTATATTCGAAGATTCGAATATCCGAATCACACTGTTATTCGAAGTTAAGCCGCAGTCCTAGAAAGAAGCAAGCGGACCAAAGAACAACGAAAGATTTTATTTAACAAAGAGAAATGATTAGAAAAAAATTGTAAAGTACAACTAAACAAAACAGTACGTTTTTGTTAAACAGTGTAAAGTACATCCACAATTAAGTATAATCATATATTTGTTAAAACATATTATTGTTAAACAATTGTAACTTGAATTTAAGTAGACATCTATCTATTTTTTATATACAATGGTCCAACTCACCTACGGTAGTGGAAATAGATAGATATAAATGTTATACTTTTTCATATTTCAATTTTTTAAAAAAGTATGATGTTTTTTGTTTCAGTACTTATAATAATCGTAAGTTCACTAA
>NW_018022064.1:9273-21779 GCF_002006095.1 Pseudomyrmex gracilis
ATAACTGTACACATAAATAAACCTAAAAAAAAATAAATAACTAAATAATAAAATCAATAAACTAATTTCTTCTCTGTACGATTTTACTGCTAAACAGCAGCACTTACATCTCGTAGATTATACTTTCAAAGCTCACAATCTTAACACATATTACTACTCCATTTTTACGATGACAAGCCAATTCTTTAAATATTATGTAAAATTAATCCATTAAGTTTACTCTTACTACTATTGTATATATATTTACAGAATTATTTTATACATTTTTTCAAATAATTATTACAACCATATTCTCTACTTCTTTAAAAAACACTATAAAGTGTGCTTTTTCTTATAAAATGATGCTAGAAATTTATCGGATTCTAGCTAGCTGTACAGACAATAATTTCTCTTTTCATATAATAAACCGACAGTTTACGTACTATACGTATATTTGAAGTAAAAAATGTACTTTCACCACAGGATAAAGCTCGAAAATCGCAAACTGCGTATTTTGCGAGCTCATAAATCAGGGAATGTGATTTCTTAAGGAATTACATTGGTTGTATTATTTTGCGAGTACTTCTATCTTGTAAAATAGGGTAAAAAGTGTATTTTCTACTATTGGGGTTAAGCTCGAAATTTGCAAATTGCGTATTTTGCGAGCTCATAAATCAGGGAACGTGATTCCTTACTAAATTACGCCGGTTGGTTTATTTGTAGAGTACTTCTCTCTTGTAAAATGGGGTGAAAATTGCATTTCCTACTCCGGGAGTTCAGCTCACAAATCGCGAACTGCGTATTCTCCGAGCTCATAAATCAAAAAACGTGATTGTTTAATGAATTACCTTGTGTGGTATATTTGTAGAGTACTTCTCTCTAGTAAATTGGGGTAAAACTTGCATTTCTTACTCTGGGGGTTGAGTTCAAAAAATGCAAACTGCGTATTTTGCGAACTCATAAATCGTGGTACCTGATGTGACAATGAATGACACTGGATGTTTTAATTTGCAACTACTTCTTTCTTGTAAAATGGGGTTAAAAGTGCATTTCCTACTCCGGGAGTTGAGCTCAAAATTCGCAACCTGCCTATTTTACAAGCTCATAAATCGTGAAACGTGATGTAACAATGAATTACACTGGTTGTTTTATTTGGCGAGTACTTCTCTCTTGTAAATTGGGGTAGAAAATGCATGTTCTACTCCGGGAGTTGAGCTCAAAAATCGCAAACTGCGTATTTTGCGAGCTCATAACTCGTGGAACGTGATAATAAATGACACTGCTCGTTTTATTTTGCGAGTACTTCTCTTTTGTAAAATAAGATTAAAAGTGCATTTCTTACTCCCGGGGTTAGGTTCGAAAATCGCAACCTGCGTATTTTGCGACTTCATAAATCGTGGAACGTGATGTGACAATAAATTACACTGGTTGTTTTATTTTGCGAGTACTTCTCTCTTGTAAATTGGGGTGGAAAGTGCATTTTCTACTCCGGGGGTTGAGCTCAAAAATCGCGACCTGCGTATTTTGGAAGCTCATAAATCAGAACACGTGATTTTTTACTGAATTACTTTGTGTGGTTTATTTGTAGAGTACTACTCTTTTGTAAAATGGGATAAAAAATGCATTTCTTACTCCGGGGGTTGAGTTCGAAAATCGCAAACTGCGTCTTTTGCAAGCTCATAAATCGTAGAACGTGATATAACAATGAATTACACTGGTTGTTTTATTTTGCGAGTACTTGTCTCTTGTAAATTAGGGTGAAAAGTGCATTTCTTACTCCGGGGGTTGAGCTCAAAAATTGCAAACTGCGTATTTTGCGAGCTCATAAATCAGGGAACGTGATTTCTTAATGAGTTACATTGTGTGGTTTATTTTTAGAGTACTTTTTTCTTGTAAACTGGGGTGAAAAAAGCATTTCTTAATTCGGAAGTTGAGTTCGATAATCGCTAACTGCGTATTTTGCAAGCTCATAAATCGCGGAACGTGATGTGACAATGAATTACACTGGTTGTTTTATTTTGCGAGTACTTTTCTCTTGTAAAGTAGGGTAATAAGTGCAGTTCCTACTCCGGGGATTGAGATCAAAAATCGCGACCTGCGTATTTTGCAAGCTCAAAAATAAGGAAACGTAATTTTTTAATGAATTATTTTGTGTGGTTTATTTGTAGAGTACTTCTCTCTTGTAAAATGGGGTGAAAAGTGCATTTCCTACTCCGGGAATTGAGCTCAAAAATCGCGAACTGCGTATTATGCGAGGTCATTAACCATGGAACGTGATGTGACAATGAAGTACACTGCTCATTTTATTTTGCGAGTACTTCTCTCTTGTAAAATTAAGTGAAAAGTGCATTTCCTACTTAAGGGGTTGAGCTCGAAAATTGCAAACTGCGTATTTAGCGAGCTCATAAATCAGAGAACGTGATTTGTTAATGAATTACTCTGTATGGTTTATATGTAGAGTACTTTTCTCTTGTAAAATGGGGTAAAAAATGCATTTCCTACTTCGGGGATTGAGCTCAAAAATTGCAAACTGCGTACTTTGTGAGCTCATAAATCAAAGAACGTAATTTTTTAATGAGTTACCCTGTGTGGTTTATTTGTAGAGTACTTTTCTCTTGTAAAATGGGGTGAAAAGTGCATTTCTTACTTCGGGGGTTGAGTTCGAAAATCGCAAACTGCGTATTTTGCAAGCTCATACATCGCGGAACGTGATGTGACAATGAATTACACTGATTGTTTTATTTTGCGAGTACTTTTCTTTTGTAAAGTAGGGTGGTAAATGCATTTTTTACTCCAGGGATTGAGATCAAAAATCGCGAACTGCGTATTTTGCGAGCTCATAAATAAGGAAACGTAATTTTTTAAGCAATTATTTTGTGTGGTTTATTTGTAGAGTACTTCTCTCTTGTAAAATAGGGTGAAAAGTGCATTTCCTACTCCGGGGGTTGAGCTCAAAAATCGCGAACTGCGTCTTTTGCGAGCTCATTAACCATGGAACGTGATGTGACAAGAATTTACGCTGTTCATTTTATTTTGCGAGTACTTCTCTTTTGTAAAATTGGGTAAAACTTGCCTTTCTTACTCTGGGGGTTGAGTTCAAAAATCGCAAATTGCGTATTTTGCAAGCTCATAAATCGTGGAACGTGATGTGACCATGAATTACACTGGTTGTTTTATTTGGCGAGTACTTCTGTCTTGTAAAATGGGGTTGAAAGTGCATTTCTTACTCCGGGGGTTGAGTTCGAAAATCGCAAACTGCGTGTTTTGCAAGCTCATAAATTGTGGAACGTGATGTGACAATGAATTACATTGGTTGTTTTATTTTGCGAGTACTTCTCTCTTGTACAATGGGGTGGAAAATGCATTTCCTACTTCGGGGGTTGAACACGAAAATGGCGAACGTCGTATTTTGCGAGCTCATAAATCAAGAAACGTGATTTTTTAATGAATTGCTTTGTGTGGTTTATTTGTAGAGTACTTCTCTCTTGTAAAATGGGGTGAAAAGTGCATTTCCTACTTCGGGGGTTGAGTTCGAAAATCGCAAACTGCGTATTTTCCAAGCTCATAAATCGTGGAACGTGATGTGACAATGAATTACACTCGTTGTTTTATTTTGCGAGTACTTCTCTCTTGTAAAATGGAGTGGAAAGTGCATTTTCTACTCCGAGGGTTGAGATCAAAAATCGCGAACTGCGTATTTTGCGAGCTCATAAATAAGAAAACGTACTATTTTAAGGAATTATTTTGTGTAGTTTATTTGTAGAGTACTTTTTTCTTGTAAAATGGGGTGAAAAGTGCATTTCCTACTCCGGGGGTTGAGCTCAAAAATCGCGAATTGCGTCTTTTGCGAGCTCATTAACCATGGAACGTGATGTGACAATAAATTACACTGCTTATTTTATTTTGCGAGTACTTCTCTCTTGTAAAATTGGGTGAAAAGTGCATTTCCTACTCCGGGGGTTGAGCTCAAAAATTGCAACCTGCGTATTTTGCGAGCTAATGAATCATGAAACGTGATGCGATAATAAATGACACTGCTTGTTTTATTTTGCAAGTACTTCTCTCTTGTAAAATGGGGTGAAAATTGCATTTCTTACTCCGGGGGTTGAGCTCGAAATTTGTGAACTTCGTATTTTACGAGCTCATAAATCAAAAAACGTGATTGTTTAATGAATTACCTTGTGTGGTTTATTTGTAGAGTACTTCTCTCTTGTAAAATGGGGCAAAACTTGCATTTCTTACTCTGGGGGTTGAGTTCAAAAAATGCAAACTGCGTATTTTGCGACCTCATAAATCGTGGAACGTGATGTGACCATGAATTACACTGGTTGTTTTATTTGGCGAGTACTTCTCTCTTGTAAAATGGGGTAAAAAGTGCAATTTCTACTCCGGAGATTGAGCTCAAAAATTGCAAACTGCGTAGTTTGCAAGGTAATGAATCATGGAACGTGATGAGACAATAAATTACACTGCTCATTGTATTTTGCGAGTACTTCTCTCTTGTAAAATTGGGTGAAAAGTGCATTTCCTACTTCGGGGGTTGAACTCAAAAATTGCAAACTGCGTATTTAGCGAGCTCATAAATCAGAGAACGTGATTTGTTAATGAATTACCCTGTATGGTTTATTTGTAGAGTACTTCCCTCTTGTAAAATGGGGTGAAAAGTGCATTTTCTACTCCGGGGGTTGAGCTCAAAAATTGCGAACTGCGTATTTTGCGAACTCATAAATCAGAAAACGTGATTTTGTAATAAAATACTTTGTGTGGTGTTTTTTGCGAGTACTTCTCTCTTGTAAAATAAGGTTAAAAGTGCATTTCTTATTTTGGGGGTTGAGTTCGAAAATCGCAAATTGCGTGTTTTGCAAACTCATAAATCGTGGAACGTGATGTGACAATGAATTACATTGGTTGTTTTATTTTGCGAGTACTTCTCTCTTGTAAAATGGGGTGAAAAGTGCATTTCCTACTTCGGGGGTTGAGCTCAAAAATTGCAAACTGCGTATTTTGCGAGCTCATAAATCAGAGAACGTGATTTCTTACTGAATTACCCTGTATGGTTTATTTGTAGAGTACTTTTCTCTTGTAAAATGGGATGAAAAGTGCATGTCCTACTTTGGGGGTTGAGCTCACACTTTGCAAACTGCGTATTTTGCGAGCTCATAAATCAAGAAACGTGATTTTTTAATGAATTGCTTTGTGTGGTTTGTTTGTAGAGTACTTCTCACTTGTAAAATGGGGTGAAAAGTGCATTTCCTATTTCGGGGGTTAAGCTCAAAAATTGCAAACTGCGTATTTTGCAAGCTCATAAATCAGGGATCGTAATTTCTTAATGAGTTACTCTGTGTGGTTTATGTGTAGAGTACTTTTCTCTTGTAAAATGGGGTGAAAAGTGCATTTCTTACTCCGGGGATTGAGTTCGAAAATCGCAAACTGCGATTTAATAATAATAATAAGGAACAACATTTAATAAAGAACTAATTTTTTTGTCTTAGGTTTAGAGGATTTTTCTCTTGTAATTTGGGGTAAAAAGTGAAATTTTTTGTCCGGGGTCGATGTGTATAGGTCGTAATGTGTGTATTTTGGTATTTGTAAATGTTCTTGGTATATTTCCTTTGCTAGTTTTTTTTTGTGTATAGGAAAGAGTATGTTCTNTCTTNCAAAAATACTTTNGGGGTAGTTTTGCGTGCTAAGGGTTGCAGCTCAAAAATCTAAACCAGGGTTAATTAAGAGCTCATAAATAGCTCATAATTCTGGCGCAAAGATCAATTTGATATCTGCAGTTTTAAGTGGTGGGGTGGCGCAGTCCAAAGGGACTCAGCCCCCTCACAGAAAACTTGGAATTCCTGCTCCGTAAAACGAGCTCAAAATTTTTAATTTGGTGGGATCGAAATCTCATAAATAGCTCCTAATTCTGCAATAATTTTGAATCGATTCGGACAAGGTGGGGGGGCTAGGTCTTGAGAGGTGAAAGAAAGAGACAGTAGACATATCTCTGTTCTCTTCTACCGCCCGAAGACGGCCGAAGCGTCGAGCGCACACGTACACGGCTGCTTGCCTGTGTGCGTATCCCCTCCACTTGCTGCAGCGTGCTGTAAGAGAGTCAAAACTGGGCACACTGGGTTCGGTCTCTTTCAATGGAGTTCATCAGTTGATCGGCGAGCTGAATCAGGCTTCCAAAAATTAATTTTAGTGAAATCTCAAATTAATTCTTCTTTGACAAGGCAATATGCCATTGGGTTTCTTTTTTTTTTAGTAAGTAATTCCACTTCCAAGTGGAATCTATTCTAGGCAACAGATCTGGTCTGCGTTTGGTAGCAATCTGTCGACGTTTCTGACAACAGATCTGCTGTGTATTTGCTAATGTTCTGTTGACAGTTTTGATAACAGAATGATATGTTCTATATTTGGCGATATTTTGGCGCCAACAGACAATGACTAAACCTGTTGTGGATTTGGTGCCTCACTTTGGCTTCGCTTTGCTAGTGGCAGATCTGTTATAATTTTGGTTTCGTTTTGGCATATTTACATGTTGGACAGATTCAATCGCCAAACCATATCCTACTGAGGACACAGTAGGCTATGATTTGGCAGTAAATCCGCCGGCGATTTTTGACAAATCCACAACATCTCATAACTAAATTGTTTGCTGGGTTGTTATTAAATGTTAGAAATATTTATAATATAATATCTATAATTTATATAATTTATATAATATCTATAATATATATAATTGATATTTATTAAATTTTATTTATTTCTTGTTAATTTTTTAAGTAAATATGTTTATTAGATTTCTTAACGTATCATTCTATTGTGCATTATTCCATCAAAGTATTGTAAATACTAACACATGGCAATACTAGTGGCCCATACAAATATAGGAGCTTTCCAGCTAAGTACGAGCGACACTGGGAGCTTTTTAGCTACGTACACTGTGCGACACAGTGTTCACTAGTGTGAGTGAAACACACTAATATGCTCTTTCTCACACTAATGGACATTGTGTTACACAGTGTCCCTTAGTGTAAGAAAGAGCATATCAGTGATTCTCACTCACACTAGTGGACACAGTGTTACACAGTGTCGCCTGTGTACGTAACTGAAAAGCTCCCTATGGCTGACTAGGCTTCACTTTTTTTCGACAATGGTCTAGTTTCCACCGAAGCATCAATTCACATCTAATGCGACGTAGAATCAAATTTAAGTCGATAGAAACTTGTCAAATTGTGCTGATTTCGCTTCCGCTTTGATCTATAAGTACTCTACTTCCAATGGAAACGGAACACTAAATTTTATCTGTACCGAAGTTGAGGATTTCAGTGGAAACTAGACCAATACTCCCTTCTTTACTTCCGTGGTGATTACACTTTCCCTTAAGGTACCTTTTCATACAGCATCACGTTGCGGCAGCAAAACGTCACGTGATTCAAATTTTCTAGGACTGCTTCCGCTAGGTATATTTGCTGCTCTTACCTAATCCTCATTTGATGCCATTCTTTGTTGTTGATGGAATTATATAATTATTGCATAAATATCAACAATAAAATTTTCCCGGTTTTGCTGCTTTTTGTTTGTTTGAACTTTGTAGACAATGGTCTAGTTTCCACCGAAACATTAATTCACACCTAATGCGGCGTAGAATCAAATTTAAGAGTCGATGGAAACGCGTCAAATCGCGCTCATTTCACTTCTACTTCGATTTATAAGTACTCTACTTCCAATGGAAACGGAACATTAAATTTGATCTGTACCGGAGTGAAACCGAATTGAGGGTTTCGGTGGAAACTAGACCAATGGCATCGAGTAAGGGTTAGATAAGAGCAGCAAATATACCTAGCGGAAGCAGTCCTAAAAAATTTGAGTCACGTGACGTTTTTCTGCCGCAGTGTGCTGCTGTATGAAAAGGTATCTTTATAAGCCGCTCTCGGGCAGAGTTGGGCACGTATACGTGAAGTATTTTACGTTGTATTTTATACTTCGTATTGGGTACTTTCCAACTACGTACACAGTGTCGCCTGTGTACCACTGAACTATAATATGGAACGCGCCTTCCATTGTTCGAGCTGTCCGCGATAGAGAGCATCACAACTANGATCTCTGTCTTTGTCTCGTCGTCGCTGATTAGTTGAAATTTATACGAGTACCGTCCAAGACAAAAGAACAACGAAAAGTAAAGAATGACTGCATTTAGCAGAAATCAGCGCTCAGCAATTGCTAATACGCAGTCATTCTTTACTTTTCGTTGTTCTTTTGTCTTGGACTGCACTCGTATAAATTCAACCAATCAGCGACGATGAGACAAAGACAGAGATCCTAGTTGTGATGCTCTCTATCGCGGACATCTCGAACAATGGAAGGCGCGTTCCATATTATAATTCAATGTCTGTGTACGTAGTTGGAAAGTACCCATTGTACAGTCGCGGTCACTGAATCGTTTCGTGGACGCGAAGAGCTAGGTGTAAGAGGGACGGTATTCCCTAGCGATAAGTAGCGCCAACGGGTGTCGTCCTAACTACCTGTAGCAATCATCTGATCCACAACTGCGTCGTATCGATAATGGATGCGTTCAGACAACTCAACGGTTGAGAGATCATCACTTATGATAGGACTATTCTTCACAATCTGCTACGGTTCCAAAAGTATGATTCAATCAGAAGTGATTATCTCTCAACCGTTGTGCAACTGTTGAGTTGTCTGAACGCACCCAATGTCAATGCTTTCCTTAGGTCTGTTCTTTTTACCTGAACTGGCTGCACTAGTTCAGAGTTCATCTTTTTCACTCTACATTGGAAGAAGAAAGATAACCTCTGAACTAGTGTAGCCAGTTCAGGTAAAAAGAACAGACCTCTTGACTATTTGTGTCTCAAAAAGGAAAACTATTGGCCTGTTTCACAAATGCAAATATATATATGTGTGTGTGTGTGTGTGTGTGTGTGTGTGTGTGTGTGTGTGTGTGTGTGTGTGTGTGTAATAAATTGAATCATTACGTCTTCACAGTATACAAAATTAATATTGTAATTCAAAAGTGTGTGTGTATATATATATGTATATGTATACCTTTACAATTGTATTGTAATTACCGATGTCATTATAATTATACATGTATATTAAAAAACCGGACATATATAGCATTATATTTTATTATTTAGATATATAAAAACGCAATATATTAAATTAATCTTTTCGATGTTTATGTCGCGTATACTCGTCATGAAACGATGGCTTTTTTTGTTTGAGAACGAGTATCTTTGTCATATAGTAAAAACAATTTACATTTGCAGTTAACGTAACATTTAAGTAAAACAAAAAACATATTCGTAATGGTAACACGGTTTAGAATTTTTTTCATATGAGTCCTCTGTCCGTAAGTGTTCCTTCGTCTGAATATGTTGATGGTCCTGAAAAGGACCGTTTTACTATATAATGGTTTGAATAAGCAGTCCACAATCCCTGTCGTGCAATAACTAACTCTAATCGACGTAAAATAGAAGCACTTAAGTTTGTGAAAAGCCATATTGCCAACACAAGATGCACGCCGCGATTCAAAAAACATCGAAAAACTATTGCCGATTTAATAGTTCTTGGCACCGTAGTATTGAAATCAAATTAGTTATTGCACGACAGGGATTGTGGACTAGTTATTAAGACCATTATATAGTAAAATGGTCCTTTTCAGGACCATTAACGTATTCAGACAAAGGAACACTTACGGACAGAGGACTCATATATATCTCTATGCAATTATACACACAGAGAAATATAAAAAATATAATAAATATAATAAATATATTTAACTCTTTAACCTGTTACGTCCTGGAAACTCCACGGTCCCCTTTTTTCCTGCGACGCGACGCACCAGCGCATAGCAACCCTTTTTTTTGGTCAATAATAATAAATAATTCAAACGGGTCTCCTATCGTTTGGAAACTTAAAACTCCAGACGATAGGAGAACAAACAAAAACTATATCGGCGCCCGGAAAGATAAACTGCGCCTAGCAATAACACGAAATTTTAGATAACTATTCGAGCAGCTTTCCAAACAAATCCGGATATCTCCGAGTCATGAAAATGCCGGTCATAAAAATTAGAGCGACCGGCGCAAATAGAAACTCCGGCATTTTTATTACAAACAAACAACAAGGGGTCTATGCGGCGTGATCGCAAAAGACACCACTCTCCCTTTTTCCTTCCCCGAAAAATCGGACGAGGCGACCGAAGCGAGAGATCGTCGCCGATTGGCGATCTCGGAAGTCGCTCGACCGACTAATTAACAAATAGGAACCAGCAAAGCTCAACTGAGTTCCCGATTGGGAGAGTCCTCGCTTACTAAAACAGTATATTCCAGGGCTCTCGGAATCGGAAACTCAGAAAGAATCGCGCCGCGTATCCAGAAAAACTTACTGATTCTGCCGGGAGTGCCGCAGCAAAGTCGCGACGCATACAAGTTATAAGTGCAAGTGCAAGCAGTGTGCCGAGAATCCACCGAACTACCTAGCCAGCCGTACGGGCCGAAGGGGTGAAGGAAATCGCACCATCAGTAGCAGCAAGTAGTAAGTCCACACCATTATATATACGGAGGTTCCACTTCTCGCGAAACCAAAAAACTGACATCGCGATTGATTTTTTGAGATATCGAGAACGAACAAATTAAACAAATCTATAAAAATTCGGAAGGGCTACTCGCGGTGTGTAACCGTCTTGGGTGGCAGCCNCCGTCTTGGGTGGCAGCCGAAATTTTGGAAGGGCTACTCGCGGTGTGTAACCGTCTTGGGTGGCAGCCGAAATTTTGGAAGGGCTACTCGCGGTGTATAGCCGTCTCGGGTGGCAGCCGAAGTTTTGGAAGGGCTACTCGCGGTGTATAACCGTCTCGGGTAGCAGCCGAAGTTTTGGAAGGGCTACTCGCGGTGTATGACCGTCTCGGGTGGCAGCCGAAATTTTGGAAGGGCTACTCGCGGTGTATGACCGTCTCGGGTGGCAGCCGAAATTTTGGAAGGGCTACTCGCGGTGTGTAACCGTCTTGGGTGGCAGCCGAAGTTTTCGGAAGGGCTACTCGCGGGGTATAGCCGTCTCGGGTGACAGCCGAAATTTTGGAAGAGCTACTCGAGGTGTAACCGTCTTGGGTGGCAGCCTAAGTCTTCGGAAGGGCTACTCGCGGTGTATGACCGTCTCGGGTGGCACCCGAAGTTTTTTTCCTTTTCTTCATTTTCTTCCTTAAACCACGTGGTAAACAAGACTCGACATCTCCGAAAACGGTCGCGAAGCCAATCAATAACAAGAAAACAATAACATAAATTGCATAAAATCGTTTAAGTGGAACCCCGGCAGAGAATTTCGCGAGCGGGTAAAAAGGCCCAGCGCTACCGACGCAACGCAAAATTGCGACGAACGGGAGCGCTCGCGCAAGACAAAGCGGAGCCGACCAGGCCCATTGACGCCACCTCCCCTCCGACATTAGGAGACGATTCCGGCAGCGAAAATAGGATAGAAAACCCCACCGATATACTTATAAATCAATTGCACGCGCACTCACACTCACCGACACCTTCGGAACACGCACACACAGATACACATACACACGACGATTCGTGGTATGAAACTCCCTCTTATTCACCTGTAACCTCCGATCCTCCCGCAGAAAATCCCGCGGACCTGCAATCCGCCTCGACTCCTTCACCTCCCCCTCGCTCTCCTTCCCCNGAACCATCTACATCCCGAGACGAACCCGTAGATGATGAATCCTCCGATTCGTCAAGATCAACCACCCCTCCCCTCGATCCTAGATTTCAACACTTTCTCCGATTAGCCTCCACCTATAAAAAAGCAAATCCGGAAAGAATCCCCTTCGTCCTTGACCCTCTAACAACAGATCCTTCCGAAATCTTGCGGGTGATAACCACCACTCCAGCTAGAAAACTCCTCCCAGTTAAATTCCCTTATGTAGATGATATCCGCTTAGTTCCCGTCCACCATTTTTATACAATGTTCCCTCCAAGTTTCGCAAAAATCCAGGAAATAATAGAAATAGACCTTGAATAATTCCTATCCCACGAATCGGCGTCTCAAACATGCTAGCGACACAGTTACACCTGTAAAACCCCGCCGGAGGCCCCTCACACACACTTCGCGTCATGCATCCACACATACAGGGTGTTTCAGAACTATGGGATCAAACTTCTAGGGGTTATTCAGTGCAACAGTAGAAAACATTTGAGTATAGGGACCCATGTCCGGAAAAGTGTCACTACCGCACTACGGCCCTAAGCGCGTTAAAATTTAGAAGGACGATGAATTGCCTAAATAGGATTTAATGCATTTAATGTTTGCCTTTTGTACATGATATCATTACAACAATTGTTCAAAATGTCAAAATTGGCAAAAATTAAATGCATTAAATCCTATTTAGGCAATTCATCGTCTTTCTAAATTTTAAGGCGTCTTAGGGCCGTAGTGCGGTAGTGACACTTTTCCGGACATGGGTCCCTATACTCAAATGTTTTCTACTGTTGCACTGAATAACCCCTAGAAG
>NW_018022064.1:23003-33521 GCF_002006095.1 Pseudomyrmex gracilis
AAAATGGTTCAGGACTTTTCGACTCAGTTTTACTCCTTCTACCAGCCTACGAGCGATTGTACGGCAATTCTGGGACACCCTGTATATACACACACACACTTTTGAATTACAATATTAATTTTTATACTGTGAAGACGTAATGATTCAATTTATTACACACACACACGCACACACACACATATATATATATATATATCTATGTATATATATATATTGTGACGTGGTGTTCGCGCCGCTTACCCTCTTGCCACAACAATTATCTTTCGAGGGAGTCCCGAAGTGTGTGCCGGTCTTAAGCGCCAGGATCTTCCAGGGTTTATACTCGTTTTAGTTGCTTATTTCTTTTGGCGCCTCACCACCCAAGGGCTCATCCCGCCGAAAGACATCGAGGGAGACGAGCAGACGGGAAATCTAGCGAGGAACAAGGCGCGAGCCAGAACCCAGGGGATCGAGGAAGCGCTCTGGCAGCGCGCAGAGGCTACGGTCCTAACTCAGCAGGCAGGCTCAACCCCTTAAGCTAGGGAGCGCGAGCGGCACGCGAACGACAGCGTCGCCAAGCGGCAGTAACCACCTGCAAATATTAGCGAGCAAATCTGCCTTTTGAGGCCAGCTACCAGCTCGGAGGAGCTTCGGAACCGAAAGAAGACCTTCTGGGGATCCACTCCAGCCAGCCGGACAAGATACGATCGGACAAGCAAAGGAGGAACCCTGCAAAGGGGAAACAAGTTCATAATTCGCGGGTCAGGCTCTTCTAGCTCGCGCGACCGCGAGCGCCGCGCTTGATACCACGACGCGCTCTGATTGGCTGGCGAGGCCGACCCTACGCGACCCTAGCGCGCCCCGGCGCATTGACCCCGAATCGATCGCGATCCTCGCTCTCTTGGTCGCTAACCTTTGTACAAGTCGGACGCACGGAAGGACTCACTGGAAGTACCGTCTCGAAAATAACTGAAAGGAAAGACGTTATGTCCCAGGACGACGATATCCGGTGAGATGTCTCGTTTCTTGCAGCCACGAATCTGCGTGCCGAGTTCCGTGTCGAGGCTAGTCGCCAAATTTTCGCGTTGTGTGTCAGGCAAGGACGAAACCTTCGCCATATCGGTTTTTTGGAAGGCGGCTAGAATCGGATTCACGGGGCTTTGTGGTACTTCTTCGTAGGCTTAAGTGCGTTCAGATTTCGCGAGTATTTTGTTCAATAATGTGACAAGCCCTGGAGCCGCTCGAGAGGCGCCAAGTAGCAAATCCTATCTTGTAAGACTTTTTGTTGTAACTTCTGTAAGCCTATCTTTTTTGCGTTTGTTATTGCCGCCTTGCATGTATCGTTTTGCGCTGCTACATCGCGTGCTGTCGTATCGATTCTGCGGTACCGAGATCCGTACGGCTGTCGTATCGGTTTTACGGCGCGAGATCAGCGGTGCTGTCGTATCGATCTCGCCTTTGCGAGACTCTTAGGGTGGTCGTAAGAATCGCCAATTTTGCATGAAATCGCGTTGCCCGGCGGAACGTTGACGGAGAGCGCCGTGCGTCTCATCGACACCGCTTGCTCCCTGCTTAAGTTGCTTCCTGCGAAAATAAGCCGACAAAAGCTTTGTCGTCGTGGGTGGGCAGTATTTTTGCGTTATTTTACCGCCAGCATTGAGAAGAGCCACCCCTAACTATCCGAGCGAGGGAACGCGGTTCTGCACGCCAGGCTACCGCTGTCGACTCATCAACCGTTCGACCTTGTTTGATATCTCGTCTCGGCCGCGCGACGTGGCGGCGTGTTTTGTTGTTTTTGCGTATTTCTATTATTTGTTGTGTAACCTCTTTTGCTAGCGCTTTTCCGTACTTGTGTTTGAATTCTCATTTATTTTTACTTTCTTTTTCTTTCTTTATAATTCTTTTATTTCATATTAATAAACTTGTTACTGAGATACACTAGCGCCTGTCTACGTTTCTCTACCTCTTTCGCGCACTTTCTTTCCATCCTTGGAGAGACAGCCTGTTACGTAAAGACAATAGACCCAACCCCTCTCCGTTCCAATAGAGCTAGTCGGCCCGTTGTGTCCAGCGACGCAAATATTGACGCGGTCACGCGTCTGGCGCCCAAAATTACAACAAAGGATCCGTCGGCTCGGCTCAGTGGTATGCTCGTGTGACCACCTTTTTCTTTCTTGCCAATACAGACGTTCCCGATCTCGCGGACTTCCGTCCGTGTCCCGATTTCGCACTTCCGTTTCGGGCGGGACGACGCGAGAAATCCGTAAGAACACCGAAAAACGTCACAATATATATATNTATATATATATATATATATATATATATATATATATATTTGCATTTGTGGAAAGGCCAATATGGAAGGCCAATAGTTTTACGTTTTGAGACACAAATAGTCAAGGAAAGCATTGACATTATCGATACGACGCTTTTGTGGATCAGATTATTGCTACAGTTAGGACGGCGCCCGTTGGCGCTACTTACCGCTAGGAAATACCGTCCCTCTTACCCCTAGCCCCCCGCGTCCACGAAACAATTCAGTGACCGCGACTGTACAACAGAGCCTTCTAACTGATCACATAACTGCATAGAAATCTTATGGCGCAAACATATATGTAATACTTTTATATCGCTAGTATAGTGCCGACCTGAAGCCCAAACGTTACTGTGCAGACAATATAGTAGCCTCTCTTTCGCGCAAGGTCCAGCTGCTTTGTGCGCATGCGGTGAACGTTCAAGCACGCTTGAACATTTCTCTTTCTCGCGTTCTTTCTTCGCGTTCTCTCACTTTCCAATGCTTTGTCTCGCTCGCACTCGCTTAGTAAACGCGCCTGCGCATAATGACGCTCGATTATCTATGCCTATATTTGGACTTCGTGCGTCTCTCTTTCTCGGGTTTCGTGCCTCTCATTGCGAAGATACGCGACTAGCGATATAGAAGTATTACATAGTGTGCGCAAACCGCACGCCGTGCGCGAGTTGGAAGGCTCTGTTGTACAGTATAATACATCGCTTAGTTTTATACATATTATATAGAATCCCTATAGTATGAGTCTGGACACAGTTAAGAATTTGACAAAACATGGCGTCGGAAACGATCAAGAAACAATCGAGTCACGTTACGAG
The DNA here is from genome assembly GCF_002006095.1 of Pseudomyrmex gracilis. NCBI lineage: Eukaryota > Metazoa > Arthropoda > Insecta > Hymenoptera > Formicidae > Pseudomyrmex > Pseudomyrmex gracilis. The sequence goes on from NW_018022064.1 coordinate 26,109, forward strand.
TAAGCATCGCAAAGACAGAAAATACATGTAAGTATAGTATAAATTTTTTTTAAATTATGAAAACACAACTAAATAAAATAAATAAGTTATAATATAAGATCAAGTAAAATATATTTAAAATACATTTTAATGCTATCACAAACATTTTCTAACTTTTAATATTATATTGAATGGTCATTAAAAATTATGTATTTTGTAGAAAATGCCTGGTTGCTGCATACCGAATTGTCACAATTCAACAAAAAAAGGTTTTTCAATGAGGAGTTTTCCAGCAGATATAGAACAAAGAACACATTATGGATTCAAAATATTAATCTTATAATTATTTTTATAAAATGGAAACTACTATAAGAAGATATTTACCTTATATTAAGAACAAAAATTATAATTTAATAAAATTATTCATTGGAAAAATAGCTAACATTCGTTGTGCTTTAGAAACATGTTGCAATTTATTTAATAAAATTATGAAATATTACATTTCACTTCGAATAAAAATTGATTGTAAAAAAGGTAGATTAAAAAATAAAATTTATACTAGCAAAACTATGGCACGACATGCTATTATAAGATAAGTAAAAAAGTAATATTAAACAATATTTTAAATAATATTTGTATTTTTATTAAATATTATTTTACTATTACTAATATTTGTGTATTTTTATGTGTTTATTATGTGCATATACTTGTATTTTATTGTATTTTTATATGTGAAATAAAACGTAACAACAAATTTATCTTCTTATATTGTCTTATATTCTATTCTTATAGTCTGAGCACAATAGAGGAATATTAGGAATAAGAATTAGAAATAAAAGTTAAATGTACTAGATAGATAGATAGATAAATTTATTGATCCCCTCAGGGTTACAAATATATTTACACAATCACATCCTTAAATCGACCTTACAAACTACCTTAAAAACTACCTTATATACTATCTTACAACTATCTTCCAACAACTCTTAAACCTTTTTTTTTTTTTGTTACGCTGGGGAAATCCTTTATGGATACCCCCACCCCTGGGGAGAGTGGGGGTTATGTGGGAATCCCTCTCTCCACCCGCAAGTGGGAAGAGGTATACCCACTAAAACCCCAGCGGTGTGTCTCTCGGTCCATGACAGGGAGGGATCCGGGATCGTCTTGTCGATATTCTCGCGGATTCCTCCCTGGGACTCACAGAGTCTGTGGGAGGAGAACTTTTTGAGTTTCCCTCCCCCCCGCCATAAAGGCGGGATTTACTCGCTACTCGGCGGCACTGCAGGACACACTCTGCAGTGCCGCCCCTTCTCGGGCCGCATGCAGGACAAGCCGGAGCCCCCACTCCGACTCGTCACGGCCCTGCGGCGGCTTAACCACCCCCCGGTGTGGACGGTACCACCCCGGGACTAACGGCCGCCGCATCTCCCTCCACCGCGCCGCTGCCACCGGCGCATCCGTGTGGTGAGGGAGGTGACGGGCTAACGAGAGGAGCCGGCTCCTCCCAACACCCGCCACCTCCCGAGCCACCCTCCTTCTACCCCCCACGAGGAAAGGAGGGAAGGAGGGCGACTATCGTCACGCGTTGCTTTGTCTCCGAGGGCGGGCGCGGAAAGTGGGCGGCCTTCCACCCGCTCGCGCATGCCTCCGGAGTCTCCCGAGAGCCACAGGGAGCATCTCCCGCTCTCTCTCCGCAGCCACCTTCTGCTCCATTACAGTGGAGCAAAAGGAGACTACGGCCTCCCACTCTTCCCTCTCCCTGGAGCACAGCGCCTTCAGAAGGCCCTCTAGGGAGAGGTCTTCCCCGATCTTGGCGGCCAGTTCTCGGCGTTCCTGATCCCACCGTGGACACTCTTCCACGGTGTGATCCGCCGAGTCACTAGCCGCCCCACACTCGTGACACTGCGTTGTCGATTCACTTCCTATGCAACACAGGTACTCACCGAAGCACCCGTGCCCGGTGAGCACCTACGTCACGCGGTAGGAGAGGCGTCCGACCCCGTTGTCCAGCCACGTCTCCAAGTGGGGCCGGACGACCCGGACGACCTCCTGGCTGTCCGCTCCAGGGTCAGCCAAGAGCTGCTCCCACTTCAGGAGCAGTTGTCGCCGGGCTTGGCGCTCCGACTCGGCGAGAGCCTCCCGCAGATCGTCATCTGCGAGACCCTCCCGCTGAAGCTCGACTCGGCGAGAATACCTCGCCGAGTACACGTCAGCCAGGAGGGCTAGGGGAGGCATCCCCGCCAGTACGCCCGCCGTTTCATACGCCACCGTCCGGAAGCCACTGATCACGCGGAAGGCTGCTACCCTCTGTGAGGCGCGGAGCTGACTAAACGGGCTCCGCGCCTCCGCCCTCGCAGCGGCTCCCGCCCACAGCGGTGCCCCGTAGAAACAAATCTTAAACCTAACCTAACCTAACCTAACCTATACACACACACCTATACACACACACACGCTTACTCTACTCTACCTAGACCTCCTCTTCCGGCAACCGTCTCTACCTAGACAGTGCTCTCTCATTCTCTCCATTCACCCTTATCCATTTCACTTATTCCATCCATAAATCCATTCATATTCCTTTCTCCATTTAACCTTCCCCCCCCCCATCTCAATCATTCCCTCCTCCCTCTTTCCCTCCTTCGTCTCCTTTTCTCTATATTCTTCCAGCTATCTTAACCACCGTTCTCCCTTTCCCTCTCCCCCCAGAACCACCTCTATCATGTCTTCCCAATTCCCTTCCACCCCCCATACCCCACAATCCTCCCACACGTGCCTCTATCCCTCCTTCACCAAACCACACATTCTACACATTCTTTCCTTCTCTCTCTCCCAATATCTTCAATCCCTCATTTCGTTCCCCAACCTAAACCTAGCCACTTTCTGGCATCTGCTTTCTCCCCATCCTTTCTTTAAATACCCCGGCACACCCTCCTTTTTTACCCTTCCGTACCACTTGTTGTATCTCGCATTCCCTATCCTCATCCACCTCTCCTCCCTTTGCATTTTCCTCTCCTTCTCTATCAGAATCTGTGCTCTCCATTCTCCTGCCTCCTCTCTCTTAACCCCGCCATCTTTACTCCTCTCTCTTCATATTTTATCTTATCCCTTTCCCACTCTGATAAACCCTCTCCATTTCCCTCCCTATTTCTGATCTCCTTCAAACATAACCTTGCTATCTCGCTGCCCATTCCTTTCTCCAACCTTTTCTCAAATCTCCAAGCCCTCTGTCCTGCTCTGCCTTTCAATAGATCCCTCTGGATTTTCTCCCTTATCATATATCCCGGAGTCCTCCAATCCACGCCCAACAACCACCTTATATATCTGTCCTGTATCCTCTTTACGCTATCCCATTCCCTTCAACCCCAGATCTCTACCCCGTACCCTACCACTGACCAAACCAGCGTGTTGAACAGCCACAGCCTTCTACTCCAATCCCCACCGAATCTCCTCTTTCCAATCCCCCACACTTGACTCATAACAGCCGCCCTCTTCTTCACTCTCTTTTATCTGCGCCTCTCTCCCTCCGTTTCTCTGGAAAACATACCTCAGATATTTATACTCCTTCACCTCTTCCAGTCTCTTTCCCTCCCACCACCATTCTAATTTTTTCACCCTCCCTCCCCCTTTTCTGAACCTCAACACTTTTGATTTCCCCACATTAACTTCTAACCCCTTCTCTGCCAAATATTGTTCCAATCCTCTCATCATCCCCCTCATCCCTTTCTCCTTCTCCGCTAACAGCACTACGTCATCCGCGTACGTCAATACAAAAATCCTTCTGCCTCCTACTTTCACCCCTCCCCACCCGTTCCTCTCCAAATGTTCCTCCATATCTGCCGTCAGCAGATTGAACAAATAAGGGCTCAATGGACACCCTTGCCTCACCCCTCTACCTGTCCAAAATTCATTTTCCAACTCTCCCCTGTTCTCACCCTATTTCTCGTTTCTCTATATAAATTCCCGCATCTACTCACTAGACCCTCCCTTACCCCTCTTTCCCTCATTGCCGTCAACAATGTCTCCCTATTAACCGTGTCAAAAGCTGCCCTCAGGTCTATGAATAACGTTATTAGTCTCCCCTCCTTCCTACTTAAATTTCTGCTCACTATGTAATTTATCACGTAAATGTTATCCATAGTCCCTCTTCCCCTCCTAAACCCCACCTGACTCTCCGGCATCAATTTCTTTCCCTCCACTTCTTCCCTTAACCTTTTCGCTAAGACCTCCGCATATACTTTATATAAAGTCCCGACTAACGTCACTCCCCTATAATCCTCTACTTTATCGCCTTCCCCTTTTTTTAGCACTGGTACCACTATCCCCTCATTCCATTCATCAATCCATCCTTCCCCTGTCCATATCCTCCTACATATAAATTCCATACCCAATCCTGCATATTCTTCCCTCCATACTTCCACACTTCCGCCGGTATTCCATCCCCCCCCCCCGCTGCCTTCCTTTCCCCTTTAGCTTTCCAATTGCCCTTACAATTTCTTCTCTTCTTATATCCTCTTCCTCCTCCTCCATTGTTCCCCTTTCCCCTCTTACCACTTTCCAGTCCACTCCCCCTAGCTGCTTCTTGAAAAAGTTCTCCCATTCCTCTATCTCAATCCTACCGCCCCCTCCTCCCTTTCTTCTTCTTCTTTCCCTGTTTACTACCTCCCATACTTGTCCCATCGTTTTCGCTTTCTTAACCACATCTTCCCAGGCTCGATTATCCTCTTCTCTTTTCTTATCACATAACATCCTATACTCTTTTTTCCTATCCTTATAATCCTCCTTACTTCCCTTTCCTTCCCGCCATCTTCTTAATTCTCTTCTTACTTTCTTCTTTTTCTCTTTGCACTCTTCATCCCACCATCCCCTTCTCAACTTCCCTTCTCTCCTTACCTCCCCCTCCCCTAGTACTTTCTTTATTCTTTTTTTCATATTCTCCCATTCCTCCTCTACCCCTCTTTCCTCTTTCGTCATCTCCTTCTGCATTTCCTCCATCCATTTCTTTTTTCTTTCTCCGACCATATTATTCTTTTTATTTGACGTTTCCCTCCATCCCGTTCTCTATTCCAATCCACCATCCTTTTCCTTCCTTTGATCCAAACCACCACTGGGTGGTGATCCGAGTCTACCTGATCCCATATTTCCATCCTCTCCACATACTCCTTTGTTCCTACTTCCCTCAAAACATAATTGATCACTGATTCTCCCTGCCCCCCCGTATAAATCCATTCCCCTTCCTTGTCCCCTTCTATATCCCCGTTCCATATTACCCAATCCAGCTCTTTAATCTTCTCTAGCAACAGTCTTCCTTCCCTATTCACTTTTTTGTCTTTTGACCTTCTTCTTCCCTCCTCCTCTTCTTCTTCTCTCCTCACCTCTCCCCCCTTTACCCCTGTCCTTGCATTGAAATCCCCTCCCACTATTGTCTTTACTTTCTCTCTCTTCCCCTCCATCCACCCTCTTAACTCCTCCAATTTTCCCTCTACCTCCCCATTTATATACACTGTCACAATCCTCCACCACTCACCTTCTATCCTCACTCTTCTCACCAAGATCCCTTCTCTACCTTCCCATCCCTTTTTTTCTTTTGATTCTAACCCCCTCTTTACCCCCAGCATCATCCTTCCTATGGCCCTACCTTTCCTATTTTTTCTTTACCCGCCCACTGCATCTCCCATCTGAAATTCTTCGGCAGCTTTCCTACAATTCCCGCCCACCCTTTTTTGTCCACCTAGGTTTCCACTAGCATCACTACGTCCCACTCCTTCAACCCCCGCTAGAAACTTTTAACCTTACTTTTGAGCCCTGCCACATTCCAAAACGCTACCCTCATCCCTTCCTCTCTCCTTATTCTCTCTTCGTCCTTATCCCTCTTCTTTCCTACCCTACCCGTAACTTCCCCTCACCCCACCCGACTCTTCCCCCTTCCCTTTCTCTTTTTCTCCCTGCTCCCCTCTTCTTATTATTTTTGTCAACGTCGCTTTCTCCTCCTCCCATCTCACCAGTCATCCTCTATCTTTATCCTGTTATCTTCCATCCACACATTCTTTCCTTTCTTCCTCTCTCCCGCTGCTATCACCCCTAGTCTCCTCCTAACCTCTCTCTCCTTCCACGACAGATCCTCCTCAATCTAGACTTTCCTCCCTTTTAATCTCCTCTTTTTATCCCATACCTGCTTTTTGTCCTCCTCCCTCTCCAACCTTACCCAAACCATTTCTTCTCTATCCTCCCTACCCGTACTTATCTTTTTCATTTCCCTAATTTTAACCTCTGCTCTTATCTCTTTAAAAAGTTTTTCAACTTCCCATCTCCAATCGCCTTTTTCCCGCTGAAGTCCCTTTATTATTAAATTTCTCTTTCTTCTCTCCTCTCTTTCCTTTCCCTCTATGTTTTTCTCTACCATTCTCAACCTTTTCTCCCACTTATTCCCCGCCTCCCCCTCTCCTTTCCCCTCCTTTTTCTTTTTCTCTCCTCTCTCCATTTCTTCTATTTTTTTCTCCAGCTCCCTCATTCTTTCGTTCATTTTTTCCTCCTCCATCCTTAATTTCTCCTCCCTTCTTTTCCAATCTTCTAATTCTCTCTCCATTTTTTTAACCTTCTCCATATAAATCCCCTTCGCTTTTCTCGTCCTTTCTAATTCCTCCCATATCTCACCCTTCCTCTCCTCCTCCTTGCCTTCCTTATCTCTCTCCCCTCCTATAACATCCTTTTCTTTTGGAGATCTCGTCATTTTCCTATTTTTCGCGACTAAGAACTCTCCCTCCCCTTCCTTTTCCTCGTCACCATCTCTCTTCCTCTTTATTATCTATACTTCTAATAAAGAGGTAGAGCTTTTGCTTCCCGATCTCTCTCTCCTTCCTCCCTCAACCCTTTTTTTCTTCTTCTCCATCCCTTTCCGACTTCTTCAGTCTTTTCCCTCTTGACTGCCGCGCTAAGGGTTAAGGTTTAACCGCTTTAAGGAAGTCCCTAGATTCCCCAGGCCTCTCCTGTTCCTGCACCTTCTGCACCTTTTACTCTTTTTCTTCTCTTTCTGCTCTCTATCCTTCCTTTCCACTTGTCCCTCCCTAACCTCTCAGCTATCCGCCGCTCTTCACCCTTCTTTTCCACCCTCTCTCGACCATCTACACCACCACCCACTCACTCACTCACCTTTCTCAGATTCACCTTCTCACTCACTCACTCCACACACTCGCACCACTGCCTATCTCCAAAAACAAACCACAAAAATTATCTCTACATTCTATCCACAACTATCTCGTCCGCTGCCGGAAACGGAAGTCCAGTTAAATACCCAGGTAGCATTAATGTCTAATTGGTACCTATAAGTTATCGTTGTAAGGTTGCCTTTAGGATTTTACTATAAGATAACCAATGTATGCCTTTAAATCGACATCTGTTTTACTGTTGTCTGAAAGATGTCTTTTTTATGACATTTAACAT
>NW_018022065.1:0-1663 GCF_002006095.1 Pseudomyrmex gracilis
GTTTCGATGTGGCGGTGACAACGGCCGTTTGAGTCGTGAGAACGACTGTTTATTGATGTGGCAGTGACAACGGCCGATTGGATCTCCGGGCTCGTGGAGCCGACGGAGACGGTGTGCGCCGAAGCGCCAGGTAAGTCGAGACTACGTTTCGACCGGACGGTCAGGATGTGCCCGAGACTACGCCTCTGGCACAGGGTGAGTCGAGACTACGCCTCGACCGGAAGGTCAGGATGTGTCCGAGACTACGCCTCTGACACCAGGTAAGTCGAGACTACGCCTCGACCGGACGGTAAGGATATCTACACCGAGACTACGCCTCGGCTTCAGGAAGGATCGCTCTTGGAGACACTGCCTCGAGAGCTCGGGAAAAGAACTGGTCTCGACTGCCGAAATCGCCCGGCTTTTATACCCCAGGGCGGCCTACGGTCCGTCCGGGGTCGGCGTGCGGTACGCGGTTGTTTGTGCGCCGTGTCACGCACCTGTGCCGTGTCGCACTGGCATAGGTCTTCTCCTGTACACGTGCGCTCTTATTCTATAGTCCCGCGCCTCTAACTATTGGTTAGTCCGTTGGGATAAAAGTTCTATAGGACGGGTTGGCGGAACTATGGCAGGCGCGTGTGTTAGATTATACATCTATTTTATTTAATGAGCGCAAAAAAAAAATATAAAAATATATACATTATTTACAAGAAAGAAAAATATCAAAATTATAATAAAAATATATACATTATTTACAAGTGACGGGACTCGTCCCGTCACAACACAAGTTTGGTAACTTCAGAGTGTCACAAAACAAGAGCTTACATATATACGACGATTGAATTACACTATATTGCACATACGACAGCAAAATATTGCATAATGGAAATTTTCATTGTTACAAAGTGTTACAATTTGGAGACATACTATTGCTTCAACTTAAGGATTATTTAACCTAATTGTACGTAGCTATCATAAAAAGTATAACAAAATATTGAAATACTGCGGTTTCTAAAGATTTACAACAAAATAAACAATCAGTAATGAGTACAGAATGTGTAACATGAAATGTTATGTGAAATGCAAAATGATCGTTGAGAAGAAGTCACTTGAGTGAGGTGTAATTTCACGATTTTTTTCAATCGCTTATGTATGAAAAAATGATCTGTCTGTTGCACAGACAGATCATTGACGTGTTGTTTGGATATTCCTGGCGGTACTAAAAATCTATAGGTTTACTGAAGGTATACTATAGATTTTTCAATAGTGCCAGTAAACCGAACAAAGCCTGTATCATTTCGTGAACACAGTATTCAAAAAGAAGCACTCTTATTGGTCACGATCGATTGTAGTCGCACAAATGCGCATTTATGATAGATACTGACAAAAGCCGGTTTAAAATTGGTACTTTACAATTACTAAATTAAGTGAAACTTAAATTAAGTAGAATGTTTTCGTAACACACTGTTGCAAAATGTGAAAGTCATCACCGAAATGTGTAGATATTTAGTGATATGTAAGAGAGATAAGGAATGTGCTTTACTAGTTTCTAGATGTATACTAAACGTTTTGTTATTAGTTGTTCTTTTATACACAATTTGGAAAACATAATTGTGGATCAAGAAATTAGTATCAAGATTATAGGTATAGAGGGGCGTGTTCCGTTTGACCACAGTACGATTCG
>NW_018022065.1:5970-29768 GCF_002006095.1 Pseudomyrmex gracilis
AATTTTAGGTATTGTGCCCGTCTTTTTGGCTGTTATGCTACGCGTTTCACGCGGTAACGCCTCAAAAGTTTTATCTAACGAGCCTTTTTCTTTGACTGAAGTTACAGGTACTTTTCTGGTTTTAGTCATTTCTTCATCGGATAGTACGTCATCCATTTTGTTTCTAACTTCTTTTGGCGTTCTAATGGTAGCCATTTTAAGGTATTGATATACTTAGACTTGTTTATAACTGTTATTAACCGCTTTTACCCTTACTATACCCTTTATATGGGACTTATGTTTTGCCGTGAACACTCCCAGCTCTTAACCTAAGATAATTGTTATTTAGAACTTTACTAATTCTTTTTATCTTTTTCAGGTCGTCGATGGACTTAGTGAAATGCTCAACGTTCTTGACTGCCACTTTAAGGTAAGTATTTCCTGGACTACGGTAAGTATATTATTTTTTACTATTAAGCGTAACTTTTTATTGTACAGCTTTGTTCAACCTTACTCTTTCGATTTCAGGTATTATTTTATCTTAACTCGTGGACGTGAATCTTTAATTCTTTTGACTCGNTACTACAACAAAAGTTTTAACTTAGAGGAAAACAGGTACGTATAATTTTTGTTTATATTCCTTAAGAATCAATTAACACGCNAATGTTTCTCTATAGTCTATATTAACCTTTTCCGATGAGTAGACTTATTACAAGTATGAACTTTATTTTATACATAAGACTTACTTTCACTCACATGTGATTGCTTACAAGTATAGGAACACTTACAAACCACTTTAACTTCTTAATCTTCGACTTTCGATTAAGGAATTTTTTGTCGATAGAACTTCTTATTTTACTCGGTAGATGCTAAATCTGAACCAAATTTTTCTTAATCTCACACTTTTTACTACAAGTGCTTACTCGGTTTATATATCACAAAAATTTCAAATTCAAATACAACGAGTTATTCTTATATGTACGTGTATGGTTTAACGTAACAACAAATACTAGGTACTTACTTTCCCTTAATCTCGCACTTTTTGTTACTCGTGTGTTTACTATCCAAAATTTTAAAATCAAGGATAACGAATAATACTTATACGCGTGTGTACAGTGTAACGTAACAACAAACACTAGGTAGTAATTTTCCCTTAATCTCACACTTTTTGTTACTTGTGTGATTACCACTCAAAATTTTTAAAATCGAGGATAACAATTTATTTTTACCCGTAGATCTTTGTTTCAACTCTAAAATTAATTCTACGTAAGAATTTTTTCTTAATCTGCAAGTTAAAACTTTTTTCCAAAATTCTCAAATTCCGGATTAGTGACTGCGTGGTGTTTTACAAACTTGTTATCTTACCCGTTAACTATTTCTGTACTTAATCTCGCTTAATTATACGGCTACGTGATTGTACCACTTTGGACTTACAAAGAATTCACACGGTTTGGTATGCCAACAATAAAACAAAATATCCGCTTTGAGAGAAATTTCTACGTATATATCATTCACTGCGATAACTTCGGCTTTGTCCTGTCACGGTCGCCATTCGAATAATAATCGACAAGAATCATCTAATAACTTTGTTTGTGATCTTGATTTTTTGTTAGACGCGTGTTTAACTATCGGAACTGCCTCTCCAAAGAGTGGGTTTAACGGTAGAATGTATATTCGTTTGTCAAAGAAATTCTCAAAGTACACGGAACGAGCAATATGGCGTCACTACACCGACAAAGGCATGCACTACCACTGTGACCGGTGATATTATCGAACTTGGTCGGGTACTCACGAATTACGCCTCTCTGCACGGTCGCCAGGTAATTTTACCTCCAATCACCAAGGAACTAACGTTNTATTTCTTTTTCAGGAACCTCAGGACGTCTATCAACCGGAACAACGCCGCTAGGATACCAGGAACAACACAGGTAAGTATATTTTATTACACAGTTTATTTGTTTTATATAGAATAACTATTGTCTTTATTATGTCACTATTCAGTTCGTCTTTATATGATAACGTACATAAATGAGTAATCTTTATTAACTTATCAAATACGCAACGACTTTTTTTTTCTGCGCTACTCTTATGACGCAATCGCACGCAATGATTATCGTTATATCACACTTGACCGATTGATTTTCGCGATACACTCGCACGCAATCAGTTTTGTACTACGACTAATCGTATTTACTCAGACTATTAAAATAAACATAAAAACGTAATTAACTTTTCTTTTGTTCGAGTGTTGTACGATTTTACCAGCTTGTATATCACGACGCATCCGCACGCTACAAGCTTCGTACTTCGACTACTCATCTCTCTCGACGCTGCGCGCCTTCTTTCTAAGCTCCTACTCCGCCGCCGCGAAGTAGCGCCCCACGCGCATGCGTAGTTGCCCTAGCTACAGTTTCAACTCTGGACATAAGGGCTGTCGCTTAGTGTGTGTGTTGTGTATGTCCCCGTTGTATGCGTGGTGTGTGTGTGCTTCCTTAATCCTGTATTCTAGTTTGTATGTAATGAAATTATATGTGTGAATTAAGTGACAATACTTAGTATGTGTAATGTGTGAATGTTGCCTGACCCTGTGGTGTGTGATTTTCCTCTTATGTATGTGTTTCAATATATGTGTGGTATGAGTCAAAACTTATGGCTTAAGGCCTCTAACTGTGTGTGTGTGATGTGTGTGTGTTGCCCTGTTGTTTGATGTATGTATGGTTCCTTAANNGTGTGTTTGAGTTTATATGTGTAGNGTGTGAGAAGTCCTACTTAAGGGCTATAATTTTACGTGTGTGTTGTANGAACGACGTATGTGTGTTTGTCCTGTTTTTTCTCCTTATGTCCAAGGTTTGACAAGACTCGAAACTAACGCGAACTAACACTCCGCTTTACAAAAAATAAAAGTAAAATTAAAACATACTAGCTGAACGAAAGTGACAACCAACATAAACAAACGACACAGGTCGCAACCCTGTGTTTACACCTTTCCTCTTAACCTGGTCACACAAACAAAACACAACAGTTTATTTACTTAGACTAAAAACCATAAAATGAACAAAGCATTAAAAACTAAAATAAAAGGTCTGTTCGTCCACAGCAGGTAACGCTTCGTTTCCCTTCGCACTCTTCTTTCAGGTTTCACCGCTTTCCTTCACCGCATCAGGCTTCNTCCCTGGTGACAACGGCTCGTACTCCGGTGACTTTACCTCCTCCTGTTCCACTTCGACCTCTTGTGCCACCTCTGGCACCGGTTGGGATGCACCCTGGAGTTCGGGTGACATGACCCCCGCTAATTCGGACTCTGATGGGAGATCCTCCAATGGTGGAACTTCCGTCGAGTTCGGATTTCCATCTTCGACTACCAAACTTCTTGATAGGATACTNGTTTCATCCAATGTTAACACTTGTTCCATCCACTTGTAGTTTGGGGATGATTGTATNTCAAGTGTTAAATTCACTCGCTCGTCTGATACAATAGTGGGTTTACTCGCACTATGCTTTTGTGTATCGATCTTGTTCAAACGGATCGTTAGTTGCTTTTTAACGATCGTCGTGATCTGGTCCTTAGTAGGTGTTACGCACCTCCACTGCTTTTTTGCTCTGGTTACTTCTTCTTCGTCCTGTTCAATTTCTGAATCCGACGAAATCTTATGTGTGCGCCTTTGCCTCGCACGCGGTTGCCACATTTCCTCTTCCGACTTCAAAGGTGATACCTCTCGTCTTCTNCGTCTTTTGATTGACGATGTTCTTGATGAGCTGTTTCCNANTTCCTCATCCACAGATTTAGTCTTTCTCTCGTCTNTTATTTTCTGTGTTCCTGACGTCGACGGTGTCGGTTCGGAACGTGTCTTAACTCCACTATGACTACTTTTGTTTGACGTTTTCTTTGCTGTCCTNCTTTTACTTTCTTCGCTTCCTGCGGATGCCAACGAAATTGATCCTGATGACTTCAGCTTCTGTGTCTTTAACATTTGCGTCAGTCCGTCACAGATNTCTCTGGCGCGATCTCTTAAACGTTGCTTTTCCAGCCTGCGTTGTCGTAGCAANGATAANANNGCTCTTTTTTGTAACTGGGCCTCTTTATANTCCGCATCTGCTTGCTGGATCATCTGGTANTCCTCAGTTACTTCCGGGTCGTCTATCATCCGTACCACTCGTTCCAGGTCATCGTCGGAACTTTGGCTCTCTGTTTCACTCAACCTCCTTGCCATGTTAGCGACGTCGTCTGGCTTCTGGTTATCGTCGTTACNGGCCACTTGTTCCNTNNGTTCTANAGACAGACCTAAACGATATATNTTATTAGTGAGTTCTTTAATNGCACGGTTACCTATCACCGCGGTAATCAACGCTGTGTGTTCTATGACCAAGAATGACTCGCGTATTGTCACACCGGTCACAGTGATGTCTGCACATATAGTCCGTCTTGCCGGAGAATGAGTTTGTGACACGATGTCGGTCGCCTCCGCCAATGACTCTGTCTTTGGATGCTGTAACAGACACTCGCACAAATCGCGTGATATAAAGTTAAGTTCACTTTCGTTATCCATTATTAGTGAAATCTTATAGTCTATTATAGAAGCTACAACTTCCGGTTTAGGTAACACACGGTCGAGCACCGCACACGCCATACTATAGTCTTTAGAGAACGACACGGATCNTTTTGAGAATACGACATTTTGATCGTCCGGTTCTCCCTCTGGCATGTCGCTTAGCTTCATCGTGTCCTGTGAGTCTGTGATGTCTTCACCACTGTCTTCTGATTCCGTTACCTCCGTTGTTTCGGCTACTTCCAGCGCACAAATGTTCAACTGTTCGTAACCGTTTTTATTNTTATCTTTTAGGATCGCGTAGTAATTCTTTACCATCTGCTCGGTGGCGTATCCTGATGTTTCCCACTCGTATAANTCTTTAACGAGGTTTTTATCGGGATCATCTTTGTAAACGTAAGAATACTCNGCTTTTATGACCGTTTTNGTTCTAATCTTNNNTTTTTTATGTTTCAGGTTTGGCTCTTCGTGGGATTCTTCNTCAGCTCCGTGGGATCTTCGTCTTCTCGGGCGTCTTCGGATCTCCTCCTCTAGGCCNTCGTGTGAATCATCCTCGTNTCCGTGGGATTTTCTTCGTTTNACCCAGCGTCTCTGGATTTCTCTTGTATCTTCGTTGGATTCNTCNTCNGCTCCACTGAGTTTTCTTCGTCTCCTTGAGCNTCTTCGGATCTTTNCCTCCCTTTCATCATAGGATTCATCGTGGGATTTTTCGTCAGATAAGTATTGTTTCTTAACGACTTTCTTTGTTCTTTTTGTTATCTCAGGACTTGATTCTTTGTCGCTGTTCTCATGTTGTTTGTTAATTTTTATTTTTCCAGATTTCATCTTATTGCTCTTGGACCTAAGTGATTCTGCTGTCGTTGAAGTACCTTGGGACTCCGTGGAAAGTCGGCTTGTATCAGAGCGATATCCGTCGTCAGACACTTGTCTAAGACATCCGATTTCCTTTAGTTCCGGGTCTCTATGTGGTCTTAACTGTCGCGAATTATACACACCTATCGTCTGTCCTTCGAGATCTTCAATAAGGTAAGCATTGGGCCTAATCTCGTTTCTTATCTGATAAGGACCCTCATACACCAAGTGTATTTTTCTAGTCAACCTTCTGGTCTTATCCGACCTTCGGTGCAATTTCACCCATACTTTGGTACCANTCTCGTACACCGGTGCTGTTCCTTTTTTCTCCGCCTGCTTCCGTCTTTGTTGTTGACGATCCAATAACGTTTGTCTCGCCTCACGGATCTTGTCGCGAAGACTTGGTCTTGGTCCAACAATCCTAGTGTACCATTTCGGCTGTAATCTCTCGTCGATATCTTCTTCTATATTTAGCTCCTCATGTAAATCCTTTGGTCTCATTCCTGTTGAACGATGTTCCGTTATGTTTATGATCTTCTCCAATCTTGGGATAACTTGGTCCCATCTCGTGTGTCTCCCGTGGGAATAGGCTCTTAAAACGCGATTAATTTCTCGCATCACCCTCTCCACTGGATTCGATTGTGGGTTGTACGGTGAAGTATGGCGNGTCTCAAAACCGTGCTCCCGACCAAATGTTTCCCACCGGTCAGAGCCGAATTGTCCGCCCTTGTCGGTTAAAATCTCCTCGGGAGTTCCGACCTCCACTAAGTACTTATCCCGCAAAGTTTCGCATATTGTATCAACCTTTTGGTTTCTTACCGGATACAATTTAGTTAACTTAGAGAAATGATCGCACAGAACAATAATATATTTATTACCGTCTGGGGTTTGTGGTAACGGACCACAAAGATCAAGTGATACCGTTCTCATTGGTTTACGCGGTATTTCATAATATTGTTGACCCACCGTTGCGTGTGTATAATATTTGGTGGCCAAACACACATGGCACGAAGCCACTACGTCTCGAACATATTTTTCNGCGTATTTTACATAAAAATANTGATTAATGAAAGCTAGAACTTTATCCGTCCCAAAGTGTAACAGATAACGATGTACCAAGTTTACAAAGTCCCACGCTATCTCTTTAGGAATCGGAATTCTTTCGCAATTTGTTCCNGGAATATACTTACGTACTATNCCGTGCCTCATTTTATACAGTTGCGGTTGTTCTTGCATCTTAATTCGCAAGGACTCACTATTTTGCTGTGCGTCAATTATAAAGTCCGCCCACTGCGTAATGTCCTGTCCATCTCTAGGAGAATTTATCAGAANTATATACTTTGTTTTATCCTGTTTCTGTCTCGCGATTGTCTCCGTAAAACTTCGAGATAACGCATCAGCTACGTCATTTTGTTTACCTGGTATGTGCACGATTTCTAGTTCAAACTCTTGTAGAAATTCAAACCATCGCGCTATTCTTGTGCTATTCTCTGTACATGAGCTAAGAAATTTTAAGGCTCTATGGTCTGTGTATACCTTCACTTTATGTCCCATTAGAATCGTGTGCCATTTTTTCAATGCCCATACTANTGCAAGGCACTCCAATTCTGTAATGGTGTAATTGATTTCGGCTCCCTTTAAACTTCTACTCGCATAAGCGATTGTTAAGTGTCTCTCTGGTTCGTCATCTNAGTATTGGAACAANCTTGCCCCCAAACCCATGTTTGACGCATCTATGTTCATGCCAAACTTTAGGCCTTTCTTCAATAAGAATAGATCCTCAGCTTCTCTGAACGCTTCTTTAACGTCATTAAATGCGCTCTGTTGTTCTTTACCCCATTCAAATTTAACATTTTTGCGTAAAAGCAACTCTAAGGGTTTCGTCATTCGCGATAAGTTCTTTATGAACCTCCTGTCCCAATTTATAAGTCCTAGAAACGATTGAAGCTGTTTTTTATTCTTCGGTCTCTCAAACCTACTGATCGCCTCTCTCGTATCTTGGTTAATCGAAGCTTTTATGTCTGAGAAGGTATGTCCAAGGAACGTGACCTCACGTTGAAGCCACTNGCACTTTTGCAAGTTAATGCGGAAANNTGCTTCTCTTAACTTTCTCAAAACATACTCTAAATGTTCGAGGTGTTCTTCTAAGCTATTGGACGCAATTAATATATCATCCAGATATACTATTAAAAAATCTAAGTCTTGGTCGTTTAACGCTAAGTTCATGGCTCTCGAAAATGCTGAACCTGAAGTTTTTAGACCAAATGGTAATCTTTGAAATACGTACGTTTGATTGTTGTACATAAATCCTGTGTACTTCTGGCTTTCCTCTTCTAGTGGGATCTGCCAAAAAGCTTGTGTGACATCGAGTGTCGTAAAATACTTGCGATGGCCAATTNGTTGAAAGACTTCTTCTATTGACGGAGGTTGAGCGTGATCATTTGACATTCTCTTATTAAGCTCCCTCGCGTCAAGACACAATCTTATTTGACCATTCTTTTTAATAACCGCCACTAAGNGGTTTACATATTGAGTTGGGGCTCTGCGAACTATGCCCTCTTCCTCAAGNTCGTCTATGTACGCTGTGACTGCTTCTCTATGTATCTCTGNGATTGGATACGTTTTCGCCTTGAATGGCGACTTGGTGTTCATCTTAATCTTGTGTATATAGTGGTTAACACACCCTATACCACTCTGAAAAAGTTCTTCGTTTTCCGCCAAAATATCTGCTATCCGGTTATTCGCTTCTTCCCTAGAAAGTTTTTTAATTGTCGCAATACGAGCAACATCTTCCAAGGATAACTGCACATTTTCGCCGGTACAGTTTATTATTGCGCGGTGTCTTGCTAGAAACTCCATCCCGAGTATCATTTCATAAGCTAGTCTCTTAAGAATATAAAACTCAATTACATATGACTTACTATTAATCACCACGTCTAACGCAGTTTTAAACGCTATCGGCTCTCCTTTGTCTGTAAAGGCGCCTCTTACTGTAAATCTGTTTATAGGTATGGTTGTCACTTTGATGCCCGAGTTTAGCATTTCGTCATATAAATCCTTCGAGATTGCATTAATTTGAGCCCCTGTGTCAACTAAGGCTTTAATTTCTCTGGAATTTACTTTCGCTATGACTTTTGCTCCAACTTTACAACGGGTCTTACTCTGTTCGCTTTCCTGNAACTGGTTTAAGTCTTCTAGGATCTCTCCTGTCCTTAGCAATGTTATTTTCTTTGATCCGTTTTCCGAATCGGATGATATTATATCTGAGCTCTTTGAGCTATTTGAGTCATCCAATGCCATGATTTTCGTACGGGATTTAGCCTTTGCCATTTGTTTCGATTCGGCTAAGTTTGTCTTAGTCGGTTCTCGACTCTTAGCTGTCTTCNAAAACGTATTTTTTCTGGTTTTAGCNTCCTCCTCGCCACTATCAGGTGGACTCTCTACTATAGGCTGTGTTTCCGCCCTTTTGTACTTGTACTCGCGCTGTCTGTCAACGCCGTAATCTTTTTTAGCTTTATACTGATCACGTTTATATTCACNTTGATCACTGCTGCGATAATTTCGATCATAAGATCTTTCACGGTTTTGGTAGGACCCCCGCCACTTCGGATTACTCCTGGCNTCTATGGAATCTCTACTCGTCTTTCCGGGTTGACCCTTTTTGCTTGGATTGTTTCCCTTTTTCTGTTCGGGTTTTTCGTAGCGTTTAAGAGTATCAGCGTGCATCAAATACTCAACTAAACCGTTGATAGTCGTTATAACACCCGGTCTGATCATCAATGCGGTTTGTGTATCGAAATGCCTAGATATGCATGAAATAAACTCGCAATCAGATATCGGTGTGTCTAATGACTTGGCTAACCGCGATAACTCTAACACATACTCCGTTAAGCTTTTGTTTTTCCCCGGGTCATATTTNCCCAAATATATTCGTTGTCTCACTCGACCTTGTATCTCTTGACCCCAAAATCTCTGAAGAAATTGTGTCTTCATCTCTTGGTACGATTCGAAATCGTAAACATCGAACCAATTAGCTGCTGAACCTATCAAACAGCGTGGAAAATGCAGAAGCATTTCGGTTTCGGACATCTGCTCTCTCTTGGCTATGTTTTCATATCTTTTCAGAAAAGCCACTGGATTCAAGTCAGATTCCTTTCCACTAAACTTTAAGTCTTGGACTGGGCTTACCAGCCATCCTCCTTGAGGTAGTCTAAAAGGTAATTGTTGGTAAGGCATCATTTGTAAGTTACTGTCACCTATCGTGCCTTCCGTACTTNGTCGACTTGGCCTNGTCTCCCTGTGTCTAACTTCACCTTGATTTTCAGACGTCAAACTGTCATCGCTCAACTGTTCATCCCTGGGCTTGTCCTTTGGTTTGGCCCTTGTTTCTTCACTGAACTTATCAACTAAGGATGCCATTTGGTTTTNTAGACTTAATATCATNTCATGCATCGCTTTGGCTGAATAATTTTCTTTATGCTCGTGAATGTCGGACTCACCACCTATCGGAACTTCAAATGCCACATTACTAGNAATTTTAGGTATTGTGCCCGTCTTTTTGGCTGTTATGCTACGCGTTTCACGCGGTAACGCCTCAAAAGTTTTATCTAACGAGCCTTTTTCTTTGACTGAAGTTACAGGTACTTTTCTGGTNTTAGTCANTTCTTCATCGGATANTACGTCATCCNTTTTGTTTCTAACTTCTTTTGGCGTTCTAATGGTAGCCATTTTAAGGTATTGATATACTTAGACTTGTTTATAACTNTTATTAACCGCTTTTACCNTTACTATACCCTTTATATGGGACTTATGTTTTGCCGTGAACACTCCCAGCTCTTAACCTAAGATAATTGTTATTTAGAACTTTACTAATTCTTTTTATCTTTTTCAGGTCGTCGATGGACTTAGTGAAATGCTCAACGTTCTTGACTGCCACTTTAAGGTAAGTATTTCCTGGACTACGGTAAGTATATTATTTTTTACTATTAAGCGTAACTTTTTATTGTACAGCTTTGTTCAACCTTACTCTTTCGATTTCAGGTATTATTTTATCTTAACTCGTGGACGTGAATCTTTAATTCTTTTGACTCGCTACTACAACAAAAGTTTTAACTTAGAGGAAAACAGGTACGTATAATTTTTGTTTATATTCCTTAAGAATCAATTAACACGCCAATGTTTCTCTATAGTCTATATTAACCTTTTCCGATGAGTAGACTTATTACAAGTATGAACTTTATTTTATACATAAGACTTACTTTCACTCACATGTGATTGCTTACAAGTATAGGAACACTTACAAACCACTTTAACTTCTTAATCTTCGACTTTCGATTAAGGAATTTTTTGTCGATAGAACTTCTTANTTTACTCGGTAGATGCTAAATCTGAACCAAATTTTTCTTAATCTCACACTTTTTACTACAAGTGCTTACTCGGTTTATATATCACAAAAATTTCAAATTCAAATACAACGAGTTATTCTTATATGTACGTGTATGGTTTAACGTAACAACAAATACTAGGTACTTACTTTCCCTTAATCTCGCACTTTTTGTTACTCGTGTGTTTACTATCCAAAATTTTAAAATCAAGGATAACGAATAATACTTATACGCGTGTGTACAGTGTAACGTAACAACAAACACTAGGTAGTAATTTTCCCTTAATCTCACACTTTTTGTTACTTGTGTGATTACCACTCAAAATTTTTAAAATCGAGGATAACAATTTATTTTTACCCGTAGATCTTTGTTTCAACTCTAAAATTAATTCTACGTAAGAATTTTTTCTTAATCTGCAAGTTAAAACTTTTTTCCAAAATTCTCAAATTCCGGATTAGTGACTGCGTGGTGTTTTACAAACTTGTTATCTTACCCGTTAACTATTTCTGTACTTAATCTCGCTTAATTATACGGCTACGTGATTGTACCACTTTGGACTTACAAAGAATTCACACGGTCTGGTATGCCAACAATAAAACAAAATATCCGCTTTGAGAGAAATTTCTACGTATATATCATTCACTGCGATAACTTTGGCTTTGTCCTGTCACGGTCGCCATTCGTTAATCAACAAGTATCAACTAATAACTTTGTTTGTGATCTTGATTTTTTTTTAGACGCGTGTTTAACTATCGGAACTGCCTCTCCAAAGAGTGGGTTTAACGGTAGAATGTATATTCATTTGTCAAAGAAATTCTCAAAGTACACGGAACGAGCAATATGGCGTCACTACACCGACAAAAGCATGCACTACCACTGTGACCGGTGATATTATTGAATTTGGTCGGGTACTCACGAATTACGCCTCTCTGCACGGTCGCCAGGTAATTTTACCTCCAATCACCAAGGAACTAACGTTGTATTTCTTTTTCAGGAACCTCAGGACGTCTATCAACCGGAACAACGCCGCTAGGATACCAGGAACAACACAGGTAAGTATATTTTATTACACAGTTTATTTGTTTTATATAGAATAACTATTGTCTTTATTATGTCACTATTCAGTTCGTCTTTATATGATAACGTACATAAATGAGTAATCTTTATTAACTTATCAAATACGCAACGACTTTTTTTTTCTGCGCTACTCTTATGACGCAATCGCACGCAATGATTATCGTTATATCACACTTGACCGATTGATTTTCGCGATACACTCGCACGCAATCAGTTTTGTACTACGACTAATCGTATTTACTCAGACTATTAAAATAAACATAAAAACGTAATTAACTTTTCTTTTGTTCGAGTGTTGTACGATTTTACCAGCTTGTATATCACGACGCATCCGCACGCTACAAGCTTCGTACTTCGACTACTCTACTCTCGACGCTGCGCGCCTTCTTCCCCAAGCTCCTACTCCGCCGCCGCGAAGTAGCGCCCCACGCGCATGCGTAGTTGCCCTAGCTATAGTTTCAACTCTGGACATAAGGGCTGTCGCTTAGTGTGTGTGTTGTGTATGTCCCCGTTGTATGCGTGGTGTGTGTGTGCTTTCTTAATCCTGTATTCTAGTTTGTATGTAATGAAATTATATGTGTGAATTAAGTGATAATATTTAGTATGTGTAATGTGTGAATGTTGCCTGACCCTGTGGTGTGTGATTTTCCTCTTATGTATGTGTTTCAATATATGTGTGGTATGAGTCAAAACTTATGGCTTAAGGCCTCTAACTGTGTGTGTGTGATGTGTGTGTGTTGCCCTGTTGTTTGATGTATGTATGGTTCCTTAATCGTGTGTTTGAGTTTATATGTGTAGTGTGTGAGAAGTCCTACTTAAGGGCTATAATTTTACGTGTGTGTTGTATGAACGACGTATGTGTGTTTGTCCTGTTTTTTCTCCTTATGTCCAAGGTTTGACAAGACTCGAAACTAACGCGAACTAACACTCCGCTTTACAAAAAATAAAAGTAAAATTAAAACATACTAGCTGAACGAAAGTGACAACCAACATAAACAAACGACACAGGTCGCAACCCTGTGTTTACACCTTTCCTCTTAACCTGGTCACACAAAACAAAACACGACAGTTTATTTACTTAGACTAAAAACCATAAAATGAACAAAGCATTAAAAACTAAAATAAAAGGTCTGTTCGTCCACAGCAGGTAACGCTTCGTTTCCCTTCGCACTCTTCTTTCAGGTTTCACCGCTTTCCTTCACCGCATCAGGCTTCNTCCCTGGTGACAACGGCTCGTACTCCGGTGACTTTACCTCCTCCTGTTCCACTTCGACCTCTTGTGCCACCTCTGGCACCGGTTGGGATGCACCCTGGAGTTCGGGTGACAAGGTTAGGTTCCCCCCCAGTTACATCTTCAGCATCCGCTACGGGGCTGAAGGTGGATCCGAGCAGGGCGCTTGCAACCCTGCTCGGATCGGGGGGGGGTCAAGAAGAAGGCCCGCCCTGGGCCTGCTTCCTCCAAGCTCAAGTAAGAGCTTGATAGGGGCAGCCCAGGGGCGTACGGGGGGGAGGGCCATAGCATCGAGCTATGGCCAATTTAAGGGGTTGAGTCCACCCTTTAAAGGGTGTTTGACCCAGGACTTCGGTCCAGAGGCGGCGAAGCGGGGCTGTGTCCCCTCGCTTCGTCGCGGAGGGGGGGGAAGTTTAAATCTCCCTCCCCTAACAGGATGTAGGGGCGCAAGCCCATACCTACCGGGCTGCCTCTGGGTCATGCCCATAAGGCAGTACCGGGGCAGCCCTCAAAGGGTGGAAGGTGGACACCGCAGGGGTTTTAGTGGGTATTCTCCGCCGGGGTGCTCTTTGGCGGGGCGAGTCCCACACTACCTCGGCCCAGACTTAGTCCGGGTCAGGGCGTGCGTAAACGCATTTCCCCTGCGTAAAAAAAAAAAAAAAAAAAAAAGGTTAGGTTAGGTTCTCGGTCTGGGGATCGGGGGGACAGCCCCGGCCTTCCAAGGGCAGAGCTGACTGCCACCGAGCGCGTCCCCAGGTTGCGGATAGGGGAACGGCCTCAAGTACTGAGGTTAGCTGCGAATAACCCCTTTGGGGGGAATAAGCAGTCGCGGACCAACAGCGGTGGATACTGAGGGTGGGGTGGTCGCTCTTGTGGGAAGAGAGCGGCCTACAAAGTGCCCCATAAACCTGATGAAGTATCCACGTCAAAGGCGAGTGAGTGCCGCCTTAAAAGCACTTCAACCCCCGGGCAGATCGGGCTCGTTAGGTTTTGTTTACCAACCGATCTAGATGAAGGAAAACACCGATATAACACCAACAAAGTAGAACAATTATGATGGACAGCAATACGAAGAAGGACTTACCGCTTCAGAGTGATCGGACACTCAGGGGCCGGCACAATGGGAGTACTGTCCCTGCTCCCTCCGCGTCGTTATCCAGCGAAGGGCAGAAGGAGGGGTTGACGGCGGGCCCCTCTGGATATTCTGCTACCGCCGTTACAGAGAAGCCACGCGATAAAAGGAAGGCCGATAAGAGCCTGGAGTCGGCTCTTCAAGAGGGTACGGGGGCGGCCGATTGCTCCCTCGCTTCAATGCGTATCGGCCCCCTCTTTGATTATGTGGCTGACTCCCTGGACGAACTTTGGGAGCGACTTTGTCGTCGCTCCAAAATGTCCAATGAAGAGAAAGCGGGTAGACCTAAGGAGCTCCGGGATAAGATCAAGTCAGGTCTCCTGGAGCTCTAAAACCGATTCACCCCTCTCTGTGAGTCTGTTGACAACATTGAGAGGGGTGTCGCCAACATGGCCAAAGTAGTAGGAGAAGTTGCTCAGGGGCAGGTGGCCTCCGAGCGACAAATTACAGAAGCCATTCTCCAGATCAGTGAGGATTTTGATGAAGGCAATATCCAATGCCTTGCTGGTCTGGAGGGTATTAGGAAGGATGTTGTGGGGGCGCGTGCGGCGATCGAGGAGGTCCATAAAGAGGCTTCCCGGTCGCTTCACGCGCTTCAGGAAAGCATGGAGACGTCGGTGCGTGCCATCGCCGACGTCTCCATGCCGGCGCCGGAAGGAGCCACATGCTCCACTCCGGTCAGGAGGGGGGGTCAGATTCCTCCCTCGTGGCTGGAGGAAATCGAGAGAGTGGTGCGGATCACCGTCTCGGGGGAGCTCCAAAAACTTTTGGAGCAAGAGCTCCCGAGACGGCCCCCCTCTGTTGGTAGGACTCCTTTTTCACGCCTGTTCCTGTTAGGGCACAGGCGGAGGAAAAGGAGAAGAAGAAGGAGAAAAAGAGAAAGAAGAAAAAGGAGAAGAAAAAGGAGAAGGTGGTAAAGGCGCCTACGAAGGGTGAAGGGACGACCGCTGGTGCCGGTCGAGGAGAGCCTTCTCCTCCTTGGACCCTGCCCTCGTCAAGCCAGCGGCCGCCTCGTGGGGTATTCCCGCGTACTGAGGCGGTCACCTTGCGTCTCGAGGGGGAGGACATGTCGTATGCCCAAGTCCTTCGAGACGCGAGGAAGAAGGTGGACCCTAAATCGGCGGGCGTCTCCAGAATCCGTAGGACTCTGGAGGGGCATCTGTTGTTGGAGGTGGGAGGGGAGGACCGCAAGTCCAAGGCGGACCTCTTCGCCACCAAATTAAAAGAGGCTCTCCCTGAAGGAGTGAGTGTGGCTCGTCCGTCCCGAAACGTGGAGGTATTAGTTTCGGGATTGGACGAGTTCACCACGGAGGATGACCTTCGCAAAGAGTTTGCGACAGAGTTTGGCGGCGGGAGTGGCGTTAGGGTTGTATCCCTGCGTCGCTCCCAGTTCGTGGGTGGAGTCGCCTTGGTCCGCTGCCCAGTTGAGGTAGCGGCCAAGCCGATTAAAGCAGGAAGAATGCCGGTGGGGTGGGTGATGGCGAGGTTGCGAGCACTCCGCCCCCGTTCCCTGCAGTGTTACAGGTGTTTTCATCCTGGGCACTGCAAGGCTGTGTGCTCCAGCGGGGTCGACCGCAGTGATCTTTGCTATCGCTGCGGTCGGCCGGGGCACAGAGCGGCTGGCTGTACGGAGGATGAGAGGTGTCCCCTCTGTGAGGAAATGGGCCGGGAGTCCTCCCACCGAATGGGCGGCGCCCGATGTACGGCCGTCGGCCGGGGGGCTCCTGTGCCCATTAATAAACCCTGACGGGAGTAAAGAGGATGCGGTTTTCCCTGGCTCTGATATAAGGATCCGGGGAACCGCTCCTCCGTATATCTGGCGCGTGAGGAGGAGGCCGGATGGAGGAGAGTAACCCCTGGGGAGAGACATCCTCTCCCCGGGGCAAGAGACGTTCGGGAGGTCGGGGCGGTGTCACACTGGGGCCAGTCGGGGGCCCTACCAGTTTATGTGGCACCGCTCCGGTATAAGTAGTAGGTGGTGGCCGGGAGGAGGAACCGTCCTCTTCCCTGGGCAGCTGGCACCACATAGGGTCGCGACTGGTCGGAGTGGGGGCTCCGCCCAGTCCTGCATTTCGGCCCAAAAAGAGGAGGCGGGGAGGTGTGTGCCCCTCCCCGCTAAACCAGGGATTTTGGAGGGGACTCATAAAAACCAGAGATCCCCTTCCGTGAAGTCAGGTTGGCGCGGGAGGGACCCGCGATGAGTCCGAAAGGAGTACCGGGTCCCTCCCTCTAACGCGCCGAGTAGGTACACCGTGGGGGTTTTAGCGGGTAAATCCTCCCCACCTTCCAAGGTGGGATGGGAGTCCCGCATAACCCCGGCCATCTCCCCCGAGGCCGGGGTATCCATCAAGGATTTCCCCCACGCAAAAAAAAAAAAAAAAAAGGTTAGGTTAGGTTGTGACCGGGGTTAGGTTGATATTTGGCCAAGGACTTACTACTTGATGTTTTCTTCACGGTCGCCAGCTGCTGTATCCCCTCAGCAACAAGGGTGGCCTCCTCCCTTTCGTCGATGGATGACTCGTCCCTCGGGATTTCCAGGAGAAGGGTAAGTATTCCGTGCTCTCGCACGAACAAACAACGCACACACAGTTATTGTTGCATAAATATAAAAGAATAGTATTTCTTTATTTCACGCACAGTGAACGTACACTNGTTACTTTTTCTTATTATTCTAACGCACTCGTTGNTTTTATTAGCGCGTATATTGAGCTGTTGGAAGCTTTGTTACTCGCACGANTGGGATATCACGTCCGTTTCGTTCGAGCTTCCAAGTAAGACTGGCGAACAAGATGGCGAACCCGTCCTGCTCGCGGCTTAAGGCGCGGTTCTCACCGGACACCGCCGCTGCGCCCTTAGGTACGTTCAAAAACAAGTGTCTTTTNCCGGGCGCGACTTAAGTCAAAACTTTGGCACCGTTGGGGTCTGTTCTAACGGACAACTAAGGTTACACCCCTAAAACTTGTTAAACTAACAAAATAAAAAATTTACTACTTAAGGAAAAAAATTTTTATGTAACTCGAGTCTATCGAGCCTCGCGCTTTGCCTGAGGACAAAATCTTTCCTTAAGTCGGGTTTTCATGAAATTTACAAAATTCTTAAATAACGATTTTTTCACCGATATTTAGACTAGTTACACCCACTAGACTTTAGCCCTATAACTACTTAACCTTATTTGTCAACTTTTTTTTTTTAAAACGCTACAACACAAATGCTTAAAACAACTCCACACGACAACCAAACAGACCCTTGTCTCGCTTACGTCGCCTCCGTGACTCTTAACCCAAACTACTGAAGACACCCACGTTAACTAACTACGCAAGCCTGCNAGAGACTTTGTAAAACAAAACTNAAACCACAAACAATCCTTAAAAACGTAGTTAACGCGCAAACCCTAGCTGACCTCGTAAGGAAACAAAACACGAAACAAAAATAATACAACATACGAGGGAAAATAAAACTAAACACGAACCAAGCCTAACAACGGCTTAGCACTCCCCTTTTAGCATAACACCTTTTTCCAAGGTTTTTTGTTGTTATGACCATTTACTTAACACTAATTAATACGTTTTAACAATAAATCCTGTTGCGCAGGATTGCTTATTTATTGTTACACAATATTTGGTTGGAACGTGTTCTTAACTAGCCTTAACTTAATCGAATGACTCAGGTAAGTACTAGCTAACGTTTAACACTACAGTCTTTACTTAATTCAAACAAATCCCTTTTTTCTTTTCAGGCACTTGTTCGATGTTCGACGCTGTCCAGGATTTCGTCCATTATGCGCTCCGCCCAATGGTTGGCTTCCCTTCGGAGTTTTTTCCTCTCGTGTTCAAGTTGGGCGTTTAACACGGCCTCCTTGACTAGCTCCGAGTATTCTTCGTTACGCGCTCCGAAATCCGACGTGGGGCTTTCGGGGTCTGGTGACAATGTCTATTCCGGACACTCTTTGGTTTTTATGCATAATTCTTGAACTTCAAATATCAGTACACTAAAAGTAGAGGTGATTGTAACTTTAAAAATTTTTGTTACATTTTCGATATATTGAAAAGTCTCCGGCATTAATTTCATTATTTTCTTTTATTCTGTAGAGCCGTTTTTCTATCCAAGTAATAAATACTAAATCCAATCTAAAGTACGAATTACTCGTTTGATCGGTATAACAGGAAGGTCCAGGACCCTCTTATGTGTCTTTATCCGGAGTTAACGTCTTTACTCCGTGGACGCCGATCTTTTCGAGCGACGAGACGCATTCTGTTCCTCTTCCGCGGAGTGAAACCCTCCTACGGATCCCAGCGACCCGTTCCTCAAATCTATGAAGGCGAGCCGCCATTCGAGAAACGGCCTCGTCGAAGAGACGGTCCGTCTCCGGGTCCGGTCGTTCCATCCCGGCGCTTGATGTGGAGACTGAGGTCGCTCCGGTCTCAGGGTCCTCTTGGGGTATCGATGACAACGGCACCAGATGCCCGACGTACACGCCGCCCATCACAGTTTCCCTCTCACCCTGGGTGGAAAACTGCTAGGGGAGAGCATCTGGAAACATTAGCAGAGTTTGTGAGAGGACCACCAGCCCTTGCCCGTGAAGCTATGCCCCTTCCACCGCGAAGCTCGATTGGCAAACGTTGGGATACTCGGTCCCAGAACCCAGCCAGCCGAGTCTCCAAGAGGTCCTCTAACCTAACCCTACCTAGAATGACCTCCGCACTCCTTCCTCCCTCGTTGCCTCGTTCCGCACGGACACGAAAGAGATTCTGGAAGAATCGCAGCAGCGACCTCCGACCTCGCCTGAACTCACGCATCTGTCCTTGCCCCGACTCCTCCGGCAGAGGGGCCGAGAAAAGACCCCGGGGATATCCCGGATCGACCTTTTGTAGGGAATACCCTACCCTGTAAGGTGGCCCGACATAACCCTCCAGTGTGTATTAAAACCGTGTGTGTGTGTGCGCATCTAAATTAAAAAAGTTTTTCTTTCTTCATACAACAAACTTAATTCTATTACAAACATGCACGCCCACATTTTTGTCATTTTTTTGACTCCATATTTTTATAATAAAATAAATTATTAATTAGTTTTTTTAAGAGACGTAACTGATATTCATACATACGCTGATACTTATAAAAACCATAACTATTCTTAAAAATTAAAACGTACTTATACGTTAAGCAAAACAGAATACTAAATCTGAGACGACACATGCGTCTGAACACAAACTTAAAAATACTAAATAACGACAAACACTAAAATTTAACGAAACAAAAACAAAACTATAGAACCAAAAATTGACTTAACACTTGCTGCTGTGTTTATTTTTCCTTATCACTCATCTCCTCTTTGTTTAAAGTCGACTCCTTTTCGCCGCATAGTGCTTCCGAATCTCTGGTAGTGGTTCCAAATCTGGATCTCTGGTCCCAAAAATTCAGATGCCGCCTCCAGGTTGTTTTCAACGCTTCTCTGGGTTTCCACACCTTTTTTAATGACGGTCGGAGTGTTTGCTGACAAAGTTAGGTTAGGTTGTGACCGGTCGGACTTAATATTTGAACGGAAACTATCGCGGTTGCCACTTGTTTTATCCTCCAAACAGGAAGGTTTAATAAGTTATTTCTTCTTTTCAGAAACAGACCCTGATACTATATCAGGCTGCTCTTCAAACCCTGATGAAGTGAGCTGTAATGTTCACGAAACGTCGGTATTAAAATGACACTAACGCGGTTCAAACCCGAAAAAACATCTTTGTATGTTAATACTACACACCGCGAAAGCATTAAATATCAAACTTATCACTATTTTTACAAAAATTTTGATTTTAAGTAAAAACATAAAATAGGACTAATTGTGGAAAATTTATATTCTATAGGTCCCTATTCTTTCCGAAAACTCCATTCCATATAGTTTTATCAACAATTTATTAATTTTATTTTTTATCAATCAATATTAAATTGAGGATTTCCTCAGGCTCATGAAGTTTATTAAACTTAATAAATGAATAAATAATTAGTTTTAAAGAGCCGTTCGCAGGATGTTGTGCGGAAAATATGTCTTATATGTGTGTACACATATATAAGTAAATTCACGTTTTTTCTCGTGTTTTTTGAATTGAAATTTCAATTCTTAAATTCATATAGGATGCTAGTTTTGTATCTCATATGATAAACCCCTCATATGATAAATACCGTTTTTTCTCGTGTTTTTTGAATTGAAATTTCAATTCTTAAATTCATATAGGATGCTAGTTTTGTATCTCATATAATAAACCCCGAATACCCCCCTAAATGATTTAAAATATTGCGAAAAAAACTGCTCAGGCCACCGAGGCACTTGGAGTTTGTCTCGCAATACTTCATACATCTATTAAAATGTTTCTGATACTGTATTAACCGCTTATTACGACAACCTAGATTTTAACAATCAATATTAAATTGAGAATCTCCTCAGCTTATGAAGTTTATTAAACTTAACTTTAGAATTGAAGTTTCAATTCGAAAAACACGTGAAAAAACGTGAATTTACCTTTATATGTGTACACACATATAAGACATATTTTCCGCACAACATCTTGCAAACGGCCTTTAAGACTAATTATTTATGTATTTATTAAGTTTAATAAACTTCAGCGACAATTCACTTTTTTTCATTTTAATAAGTATTTGCGGTGTGGTGTATTTTAGCTACCTGGTATTTTTTGAAATACCCGAATTGTTCGGCTTAAACCCAGATCCCGTAACATATAACAAAACTTTAATGGCACTTAGAATTTTTGACATTTAGCCACTTTTACACAAAGTTTACCAAAACGCTGAAATGGTGCCAAAAATCACATATTTGTAATTGTTAACAAAAATCAGCTTACCATGCTAAGTTTTATTCACAATTCACGCTTCAACAAAAACTTTCAACAATTCAAGCCAAAAATTCTAAACGTCATCTTATTGAGTACACCCGTCCAAAAGTGGGTACCTCTAAAGCAAAATTAACTCTGATTGGGATTTTTAAATGTCTAAACCGAGGCATTATGCA
Source organism: Pseudomyrmex gracilis (assembly GCF_002006095.1). NCBI lineage: Eukaryota > Metazoa > Arthropoda > Insecta > Hymenoptera > Formicidae > Pseudomyrmex > Pseudomyrmex gracilis. Next base: position 27,185 of record NW_018022065.1, read on the forward strand.
CCTCCGAGTAACAATATGTTAAAGTACCTTAATATTAATAACAATACTAAAATAAACAAAACTAAAAAACGTATACACATGTACATATCGCACTTGCTTTTTTAAAACAAAAATCACCTTGTAAAGCTGACCTGATTGTTCTTTAACAAAAGTCTTTTTCGGGATTTGTGCTGTCCAGTCCGTAGAAGCTGATTTCCTTTTTTGCTGCTGCCTGTCTCTGTCTTTGGTGGGCCAGAACCAAATCCATGGCTAGATGTTGGTTCGGCGAGTATGCTCCCAGAGGACGCCGGGCGCACGGTCCGGTCACAACCTTTTTTTTAACGAGGGAAAATGCTTTATGCATTTCTCGCTTCCCAGGGACTGCAGGACACAGGCCGGTGGGTCTGTGTTTGTCCCGCAGGCCATCGCGGCGCTGACCCCGCCGCCGAAGATGGACTCCCGGGAGGTTCAAACGGAGGGGTAGGCGGACGAGCCCTCAAGAGAAGACGCTCCTTTGGACCTCTCGTAGGAGAGGTGTGTCCGCCTGCTGGCGGACAAAATCGGGGATGCTATGGAGGGGCGAATCCTCTCTCTGATTAGGAGAGAGCTCGCTCCTCAATTCTCGGACGCATCCGCCGTCGAATCCGCCCCGTTCACCTGGGCGGCAATAGTGGGTTGTAAGGCGCGAAGGAAAGAGAAAGAGGTTCCTTCCCCTGTAGAAAAACGTTGCCCTCCCGCGGCTCACACGGGCGCGAGTCAGCGTTCTGGGAAAGCGGAGAGGGCCAAGCTCGGCAGGCTCCCGACTGGGGCTGCCGTCCTCCTTACCGTGGGAGAGGGCGGCAGTTATGCCGAAGCTATGAGGAAGGCAGCGGCCGCCGTCGATTTAAAGGAGGTCGGGATTTCCGGCTTCCGGATAAAGAGGGCAGCCAACGGTAGTATGCTCCTCCAGGTACCCGGGCCTGGAGGAGCGGAGAAGGCTGACGCCCTCGTTGAGAAGGCGTCAAAAGTGTTTGAAAGAGGGGGTGAAATTCACCCGTCCCGTCAAGCACGCGGAAGTTCGCGTGCGGGACGTGGTGCCCCCCGTCTCCGCGGAGGACATTGCTGCCGCATTAGCGGCGGCGGGTAACTGCCCAGTGAGGTTCGCTCCTCCCCCGTCGGGTACGGGACCTTATGGGCCCATATGTTCCTGAGGGCTGCCCGGCGAGTCGTAGGGGCAAAACGGATCGAGGTGGGGTGGTTTAATCTCCCCGTCGAGGCGCTGGTAGCACGCCGTATGCAGTGCTATCGGTGCCTCGAGTACGGCCACGTGGCATGCAAATGTTCTGGTGTAGACCGGAACAGTGCGTGCTACAGATGCGGGGAGGAGGACCACATTGCCATTACATGCAGGGCTGCCCCCAAGTGCACTCTATGTGCGAGCCGGGGGCAGCCAGCGAATTACCGGATGAGCGGCGCAAGTTGCGCCCCCATCCCAAAAAGGAATACAGCCACCAGGCGGGGCGCCGGAGTTCCGGCGCTTCCGCTGCCACCCGGTGGCAAGGAAGGCGGGGAGGGGGCGATGCCTGACCCCTCCCCGAAGAAGAGGAGGAAGCGACAGGCCCAAAGTGCCGGGTCCGGCGAAGACTCCTCCGGATGGGAGGAAGATGGGGAAAAGGTTTATCTCCTTTCCCCGGGGGAGAACTTGGCCCGGCTGTGGCCGGAGGAGAGCGAGGGGCGTGAGGATGTCCCTTCCCCGTCCGCTTCCTCTGAAAGCACAAAGTCCGCCGCGAGTACAAAGGGGGAGGCCGCTGTAACCTCCTCTCCAAGTAAAGATCTCTCCGGTCTCCGGAAAGAGCCGGAGGCTGGAGAAAAGGGAGTGGGGACGACGCAGTGCCTTCCCCTCTCCCCAGAAGGAGTTTGGCTGGGGCCAGAGACCACAAGGTCGCTGGGCCCCGGACATCAAAGGGTGCGGCGCAAAAAAGCGCCGGGTTCAGGGGGAAGCTCCACCAAAGAGCCTTCCCTCAAGCGGCAGAGAAGAGGCGAGTCGGCGTCCCCTCTAATAGGGAAACAAAAAAGCCGGGACCTAAGTCCTCCAAGTCGAGCAAATAGGCTCTGCTTGGGGGCAGTTTCAGTCACGGCTCTGGCGTGACCCCTGGACCCAACCCCTGTCAAGGGGCTGCTTGGTCGCGGGTAAGGGATACAAAGTATTGTATTGACCCCTCCTGACTTTGGTCACGGGGGGCGGGGACTTGGTGTGGCAAGTTGGGAAACTTGCCGCGCCATTGCACAATTCCCCAGGGAGGGGCGGCTTGAGAAAAGCTATGGCCCCTTCCTCCTGCCGCAACCTCAAAGGCGACGGTGGTTGGGAGCGTTGTCCTTTGGGGACATGTTTGGGACAAGGGGGGCCTGGAGACGTAATAGCCTTTCGGCTGCCACAGGCTCCCTCAGTAAATCCGGTAGAGGCCATTGAGGAGTTTTAGTAGGTGCGAGACCCACACTCCCCGCCGAAATCCCTACAGGGCGGGGGTGCATTTCCTCGGGCGTGTTCCGTTTGACCACAGTACGATTCGACACCGCTCGATTCGACACAGATTTATTCGACACCAAATTATTCGACACCGTACGA
>NW_018022065.1:30258-32928 GCF_002006095.1 Pseudomyrmex gracilis
CGAATCGTACGTTGTCGAATAATTTGGTGTCGAATAAATCTGTGTCGAATCGAGCGGTGTCGAATCGTACTGTGGTCAATAGAGTATCACCCCATTTCCCCTCATAAAAAAAAACATACATTAATGTATGTATATATATACTGTGACGTGGTATTTGCGCCGCTTCCTCCCCCTTGCCACAAAAGATATCTTTCGAAGGACTCCCGAAGTGTGGGCCGGTCTTAAGCGCCAGGATCCTCCAGGGCTTGCACACCGTATTACGTTTTAGTTGCTTATTTTTTTTGTTTTGTATTTTTTTATAATATGTAAAATTGGCGCCTCACCACTCGAGGGCTCACCCCGCCGAAGGACATCGAGGGAGACGAGCAGACGGGAACCTAGCAAGGAACAAGGCGCGAGCCAGAACCCAGGGGATCAAGGAAGCGCCAGTGACAGCGCGCAGAGGCTACGGTCCTGACTTAGTCGGCAGGCTCAATTCTTTACGCCAGGGAGCGCAAGCGGCACGCGAACGACAGCGTCGCCAAGCGGCAGTAACCCCCTGCAACGATTAGCGGGCCAATCTGCCTTTTTAAGCCAGCTACCAGCTCGGAGGAGCTTCGGAGCCGAAAGAAGACCTGCTGGAGGTCCACCCTAGTCAGCCGGACACGATCCGATCGGACAGACAAAGGAGGAACCTTGCGAAGAGAAAACACGTTCATAATTCGCGGGTCAGGCTCTTGTAGCTTGCGCGACCGCGAGCGCCGCGCTTGATACCACGCCGCGCTCTGATTGGCTGGCAAGGCTGACCCCACGCGATCCTAGCGCGCCCCGGCGCATCAACCCCGAATTGATCGCTCTCTTGGTCGCTAACCCTTGTACAAGTCGGACGCACAGAAAGACTCACGGAAAGTTCCGTCTGGAGAATAACTGTCAGGAAAGACGTTATGTCCCAGGACGACGATATCCGGTGAGGTGCCTCGTTTCTTGCAGCCACGAATCTGCGTGCCGAGTTCGGTGTCGAGGCTAGTCGCCGAATTTTTGCGTTGTGTCGGGCAAGGACAAAACCTTCGCCATATTGGTTGTTTTTTGGACGGCGGCTAGAATCGGATTCACGGGGTCGCGTGATACTACTTCATAGGCTTAAGTGCGTTTAGATTTCGCGAGTATTTTGTTAAATACTATGACCAGCCCTGGAGTCGCTCGGGAGGCGCCAAATAGCACCTTTTAGTTTGTAAGAATTTTCGGTATAGCTTCTGTAAAACTATTTTCTTCTGCGTTTGTTATTGTCGCATTGCATGTATCGTTTTGCGTTGCTATATCGCGTACTGTCGTATCGATTTTGCGGTACCGAGATTCGTACGGCTGTCGTATCGGTTTTGCGACGCGAAATCCGCGTTGTTGTCGTATCGACTTTGCATTTGCGAGACTCTTAGAGCTGTCGAAATAATCGCCGATTGTGACTGAAATCGCGTTTCCCGGCGGAACGTAACGGAGAGCGCTGTGCGTCTCATCGGCCCCGCTTGCTTAAGTTGCTTCCTGCAAAAATTAACCGACGAAAGCTTTGTCGCCCTGGGTGTGCAGTATTTTTGCGCTATTTCACCGCCAGCATTAGGAAAAGCCACCCCGAAATATCCGGGCGAGGGAACGCGGTTCTGCACGCTTTGCTACCGTTGTCAATTCATTACCTGTTCGATCTTGTTTAATATCTCGCCTCGGCCGCGCGACGTGGCGGCGTATTATGTTTTTTTTTGCGCGTGTGCGTCTTGTTTCTATTAATTGCTGTGTAATATCTCCTGCTAGCGCTTTTTCGCACCTTGGGTTGAGCTCTTATTTATTTTTATATTTCTTTTTCTTTATTTGTCATGTGTTTATATTATATTTCTTTTTCTTTATTTAACAGTCGTTTATATCATTATTCTTTTTCTTGATTTACCATTCTTTTATAACCCACTAATAAATTTATTACCTGAAATACACTAGCGCCTGCTTACGCCTCTTTACTTCTTTCGCGTACTTTCTTTTCATCTTTGGAGGGACAGCCTGTTACTTAAAGACAATAGACCCATCTCCTCTTTGTTCCAAATAGAGCTAGTCGGCCCATTGTGTCGAGCGACGCACATTTTGACGCGGGTACGTGTCTGGCGCCCAAAATTCCAACCAAGGATCTGTCGGCTCGGCTCAGTGGTGTGCTCAGTTTACTACCCTTTTCTCTCCTGCCCAGAGATGCCAGATCGCGCCGGACAGCATCGAGAGCATCGAAGCGGTGGGAGCTGGTGGGGGCTCACCGCCTCGATGCTCTCGTACGCACACAAGCGAGAACCGCCGTCCGTGTGCGTGACGTCACGCTCGGCTGTCGGCTCGTGGAAGAGTGCAGACATAGTATGTTCCGTCTCCTTTCCACCAAGCCAGCCACGAGGAAACGTTACGTACGTAACGCGCCGTATGACAACGCTTTTCGATGTAGGCTGCGTTCCGATATTCTCACTGCCAGTACTGGAAATCTATAGCACACGTTACGTGAAGTATAGATTTTAAATACTGCCAGTGAATATCGAAAAGCAGCCTTATAATTTTGTAAAAAGACATGATTCATACAAATAAAATATACATATTACATATTTGTATTATTTATTAACATATTATTAATATATTATTATTTAACAATAATAAAAAAGTTTTAGAATATTATTA
>NW_018022066.1:0-28311 GCF_002006095.1 Pseudomyrmex gracilis
ATCGACATAACAGAGTATTTAATGATCGTTGCTGCAACGTGTTATAAAATGAAACTGCATTTCGTAAAATGACGCATTAGTTTTATTAAATAACAAAATTTGTTTAAGAACAAAAGCGACATAACGAGATGCGCATCAATAATTGATTAATGTAAGAGTAATGTTGACCTAGTCAAAAGATTAAAAATGTTATTATACAACTTCCGCAAATCTGGTGATACGCTTTTATATATATATATTTGTTATTTATTATACACATACGATATATTTGTGTAATTTTATATGGTTTTCTTATATAGTTTCTTATGTAATCTTTATATATTTATATTGTTATTTATACTGTTGTTTATATTGTTACTTATATTTTTATTTATATTATGATTTATATTATTTTTCTTTATGTATGAAAGCGCAGTGTTTGTTGCCAAAGTGCTTTATACGAGATAAATTTTTTGTTGTAATAAGTTTTAATAAATGTTAAGAAAATAATTACATTTTATGGGTTTTGTGTTTATTTTATATTCTTAATATTTGATAGTTTGTAGTGTAAAATAATTAAAAGATAGAAATTTTAAAATAATACTTTTTGCTTGTATAATGTTTATTATACAAATAGTTGCTTTTTGTTAATTATTACATTTGATTTTCAATATATTCGATCTATTGATTTGGTATCAATATAACTAAATTTGCTTTTATTTTTATATCTTTTATATGTATCCATTAAATTTTCAGATTTATTTTGGCTGCATTTCGATATTTACTGCCAATATTAAAAATCTATACTTCACGTCACTTGTGCTATAGATTTCCAGTATTGGCAGTGAATATAGGAACGCAGCCTTAGTAATATTCATTTAAGTATGAGAGAGAGAGAGAGAGAGAGAGAAAGAGGAAGAGAGAAGGAACATATGAGCCACGCACGAGAAACAGGCTAGGCACGCTTCTCGCGGATCGGCGGTCGGCAATGTTAGCTATAGCTATAGCTATAACGAAAGAAAAAGAACGACTATGTATGTCCCTCTCCTTCTACTGCTCGAAGTTGGCCGAAGCTCCGAGCGCACACGTACACAGCTGTTTGCCTGTGTGCGTATCCCCTCCACCTGCTGCTGCATGCTGCAAGAGTCCGCGAACTGGCATCTCTGCTAGGCACACGCTTCTCGCGGCTGGCAGTATTAGCTATAGCTGTAGCTATAGGGAAAGAAAAAGAACGGTTATGTATGTCCGTCTCCTTCTACTGCTCGACGTTGGCCGAAGCGCCGAGCGCACACGGACACGGCTGTTCGCCTGTGTGCGTATCCCCTTCACTTGTTGTTGCATGCTTACTGAGTCTCCGATCTGGCATCTCTGCTCAAGATGCTAATTGCGAGTCTCGAGTGTTCTCGGAGATCAATCTGAGAGAATTGATGCCGCTCGACGGGCCGGTTATAAAGGCCGGGTCGCAAAACTCTCTCGCGCGCGAAAAATCGCTTTCATGCGCCGGTAAGCGGCGGCGCGCTGAAACGTTGCTTGCCGTGCCGGACCGTATACGCAAAACTTGCCGCGCCGTACACAGTGCGCGGTGCACGGCCGCGGACCTGGCTGCCTATCTGCAGGCGCTGTGGTGGCTACGCTTAGTCGCCACAATAATTTACACTGCCGGGATTTGAAGAGCATTATGTCCCTTAGAAAATTCCCAAATTTTGTGGTTGTATCTTTTATATAACTTATATAAAGTTGCGATCTTTGGTAGGGTCTATATATAGACCCTTCGGCAGCGTATTGGACCGGAGAAAATTAAAAAATTTTATTTTGTTTAAAAATCCGTTTTTTTTTAGGTTTTTGAGGTCACTAAAAACGATAGTGAAGGTAGTTTTTAAGTACAATAAATTTTTAGGGCTGTATGACTCTCCTTCAACGTTATCCCGCCAATGGCAGGGACGTAGATAGATATTGGCTCCAATCTTTTTTTATTTTTTTTTATTTTTTTGTTCTTGTTTAGTTTTGTTTTGTTTTTATCATGTTTTTTTGTTGTTTATTTTTTAATTTATTTTTAAATTAAAAAAATTTTTTTTTTAATTACTTTTGAGAAATCGAACTAAGCATAAGATTATAATGTGTACCGAGTCCTTAGTCAATTGTAAAATACTGAGCATGTAACATTCAGGGGCAAAATATGTATGCGCACGCGCGCGCGTATGTATGTGTGTGTGGAGGAGGAAGTGTATGTGTGTACATATACTATATATAAGTACTTATACGTATTTATATATACTTCTTGTGGAAGTTTATGCATGTTTTGATAGGCTGCTCAACAGCGTCTATATATAGACGCTCCGGCAGCGTAAAGGTTAATAGAGAGTCATCTCGGGCTCTTGAAGTATCAATTAATATATGTGAGTCCGGTCAGTAAGAGCCAATCTCGAGAATGTTGTACGGAAAAATGTGCGTATATATATGTATGCATACATTTATATATATGCGTTCACATGTAAATTTTTCACGTGAGGTTTTTGAATTGAAATTTTAGTTCTTAAAATCATATAGGATGCTAATTTTGCATCACATATATGCAAGATCCCGAAATATATTTTCTTTGATTGAAGGCTATAAAGGTTTATAGCCTTTCATTGAAAGTCATTAATTGTACCTTAGTAATTAGTATAATTCTTCAGTATTAAGGTACGACAAGATACTTGATACTTGATGCTTTTGTACAATTTAATTTTGTAAGTAGGCATAGATGAGAAACCCATACACCAGTTAAAGAGAATCAATCATTCATGCGCATAGAGTGATGCTTTTATACTCTCGCTCAGTCATGAAAAACCGAATATCATGATTAGCAACTACACTGAAATTTGAGGTTGGAGATTCGAGATCTGAGAGCTGAAATTTGAGATTGGAGACGAGATCTAAAATTCGAGAAACGACTATGAATTCGGACCTGAGTCGCGTCGCACTTGTTTATTTCTCCGCCTCTCGTTGCTAAGACATTGCATGAGAGAAGTCATTTTTCTTTACAGCTGATCATCGTGCACGCCTATATAGACCGTCATTGCCTTCCGCGCGCTTATTGGCACACATTGATTAATTTATATTTTATACTAATTATTGCGAATTTTGCAAAATAAGAAATAACTTTTCTGTTCAGAATGACTCGATCCACCTACACATGTCGGCTTGTTCGTTTGTTGTCAGACATCCTGTATATATATTTTTAAAAAAGTACAAAAATCTGGGAAACAAAAGTTTGTTTTAATCTCTTTACACACTAACTTATTCTTAAGTAATTCGCTTATATGTCTATCATGTTTCTTTTCATATTTATAGTTTTGAATATTTTATTGGAAAAATAAACTTAACCTTATCAGTAAGACCTGAATTGGCCTCTCGAACGCGCGCGTTTGCCAATAAAACAATAAGCTGTTGCATTAATTTGTAAGTAAATGCAACACCCTGTACGTAATATGCATTATTGGGCAGAGGAAAATCTATTTGTACTTTGAGAACAAAATTTCTAAGTTTACTGGAAATTAAATATTTGGACCGGAATGATAGGCAACCAACTCATTGGATGCGGTTTTCCTAACAGAATGAGAGACGACACTTATATTGAATTTTTAACCAAAAATTTACCAAATGTATTGGAGAATTTACTATTACATATCCGTGAAATGATGTAGCTTCAACATGATGGAGCATTATCTTATAATAGTAAACATGCGAAACATTATCTCGACATAAAGTTTCCAAATTCTTGGATTGACCGAGGTTGTCCTTGTATGGTTTGCAAGATTGCCTGATTTAAACCCACGTGATTATTTCTTATAGGGGTATTTAAAAAATTTTATTTACCAAAATCCTATAGAAACACTAAAAGATTTGGAAGAATATTTTCATTGTGCAATAGCATCACCACCGGAAATGATCCAACGTGCGCAAAAACATTTTATCCTGAGAGCAAATATGTGTATACAAATGAAAGATCTACATTTTTTGAGCATATGCTTTAAAGTATTTAATCAGCTCTTTTCAGAACTACAAACATTTTTAAAACGTTGGAACAACAATTTTGAATACAAATCATTCATTTATTTAATCTACTTATTTTACTTTTATTGTTTTGATGATATACATTAGAAAATGTTTCTCTCTAGAGAAAATGTTTCTCTTTATTAAGTAAGTTAGATATATTCAAACTCTCTAATTAAGATATCATAATTCTTATAAAATCTTTATCAAAATAGCATACATGCTTACGCGCCACGCATGTCGTGCGCGCGCCGTTCCTGATTCATGCTTAACCGAGAGCGCTGATTTGTTACCTAAAAGTTGCTCTCATTTAAAAAGTTATGCTCAAACACAATTCTGCCAGAGAAAACAGTCACTTCTTCTGACACATATAATCACGTTATGTATTCCACAAATTCTGGGACACCCTGTATTAAAGATGTTGCATAATCGAACTTCCCTAAAAATAACATTTTTGGACCAATTTTTTTTATATTTTTATTTTGTGGGAACAATAACTAGAGCTGTTTTTGTACTCACAGGTGCATATGCATGCTGGATGATAGTACATATAATAAGATATCAGCGTAATAGAAAGTAAAACTAAAACAGACTTTTTACAAAGTAACATTTACAGGGATTATGACAAAAACAAAGGTTACTTTTGCGGAAAATCTATTAGAAATAAAATATTTCAAAATAACTATACAAATTTACATCTACGTTAAACAGTCTTTTATTTATACCTGGGAATCGCGATTTTCACAATTTTTATCATTTTCTCGACATATCTAAAATCATTTTTGATTTCTGTCAGTGTGTATAGAGCATTGATATTTTTACTAGTAACTTCTCGCACTGCAAAAGTATAACTGTGTTTAGTAATAGAATATATCAATTTCTTATTGACTATGAATGTTTATGTATTTATTACCATATAAAAGTAGCAGACCCTCAAGCTTCTTCAATATAGTAATCGTTGCTGCTACTTTGTGCTCGTCCACCGCGCTTTCACTTGTCACGTTTCTGCTGCTCCAAACTCTCACAGCTTCCCACTGCTGCGTTCTGATGCACCTTTAAAATATATATAATGTTACATCTTGAGACTTCACATTTTCTTTCTTTACGCAACGCGTAACGTAGCGAACATACGTTAAGAAGTAAAGTAAAAATAAAATGGAACGAATAAAAAAGAGGTTTTCAGATGGACAGGGAAGATCCCAAATGAGCACAAAATAAAACGGATACGGCAGAATGTGTCAATCAGACACAGACTAAATCGGACACGACAAGAAACGGACACATAACAAAGATTGCTTTCCAGCAAGGAACACAGACGATACAAAGTCACACAATGTTTGACACAGTGCTTTCCAACAACAACACAGCTCGACACAACTGTACAGCCGAGGAGTACAGTCAAGCATAGTGTGTCGAATGCAATGCTGCCAATTTATTAAGAGAATTCAGATTAAAATTGGCAGCATTTTGTTTTTTAAGTTCCCGCCTCAAGTTACGTATAAAATTATGTACGATATAAACGTGCTGTTTTCTTCAGTTTTAACTGTTTATGCTATATACAAAAATGTTTTATTGTAAACATTGTTATGATACGATTGATTCTTTCGATGATACTTCAAACCATTATTGTTCATCGGAAAAATGGTATATTTAGAAGAAAATAATATTTTATTTGCAATAAAAGTGGAAAATATAGGTGATAAATGATCTAAATTAAAGAAATTTTAAAAATAGTAATTAATAGAGATTACTCTTAAATAAATTTTATTGTTATTTTTTTTAATAACAAAAATCTATGTAGTTTTGCAAACATATTAATCTTGGGGTACATCGGTTTATTCTCAAATGTTCTTTAAATTCTCAATCAAACCAACAATTAATAATTTGTAGATAATCTTTAGTGCGATGTTTTCTTCAACTACTTATTAACAATTTCATTAATGAAAATAATAAATCTCCGTCTTTACTGCTTGAAATAATTAATATTATTATCTTCTGTACTACTACTTAATTTACTTAACTTTTCCTCATTATTACTACTATTACTTGAAGAAGAACTGTTAATCATTACTTATGATTTTTCCAGTAAATAGAAAATGTTATCGCTATTCATCTAAAAAATTGAAATTAATTTATAGACAATGTTATTACATTTTATTACAATTTTATTTAATTAATATTTTATTTAACATCAAATAAAACGTAAAATGGTTATAAATTATATTTACTATTTTCTAATTTTATTTTATTTTTCTTATATATACAGGGTGTCCCATTTTAAATTACGCACCTGAATATCTCGTCAGGGGAGTCACCAATCCGAAATGACTCTTACAAAAGTTGTTGGGTTCGAAGGGGATTATCGGATGGTGACCTTCAATTTTACCTTGACCTTGACCTTTAAGGTCATTTGACAAATTTCAATAAACAAATTTAAGTTACTATCTTAAAAAATTATCAAACAAATGAAAATAAAATTTTAGAAAATAATAAATTAACACCTTTAAACAAAACTAAAGTTTTGCATTTATTTTTTCTTAGTAGCACGGAGTTAGAGGGTACAGTTGTTCCTTATTACCGTGCGTTTTTGAAGACAATTTTTTTTCCTAAACGTTATTAGCACAAAAAAAATTAATGTAATTGTAAAGAACGTGCCGGAGTCTGTTCTCATTACAAAACTGTGGTTTTTTGTGCTGTGCGGTTGCGTTGAAATTGTTTTCTTTGTCGATGTTTGGTACTATCAGCGTGTATTTCATGATAAATTGTAATGGAATACATATCTCAAATTGTAAAACTTCAAGTGCTACTATGTTAATACGGGCTGCGCTTTTTTTCCTATTGAATAAAACGTGAAAAACTTGAAGGTCAAAGTCAAGGTGAAATTGAAGGTCACCATCCGATGTTCCCCTCCGAATCCAACAACTTTTGTAAGGATTATTTGGATTGGCAGCTCCCCGACAAGATATGTATTCAGATGCGTAATTTCAAATATTTTGTCCTTGAAATAACCTCTGAAAGTCATTCCAAAGAAGAGCCTCAAATACTCATCTGAACGTAAAATTTTGCGCTCTTTCCGAATCCGGGGTCAAAAATAGGGGTTTCTATTTTAAAAATTCTATTTACCCTTCAAATAATTTTAAAGGTCAAGATCAAGGTAAAATTGAAAGTTACTATCCGATGTCCCCCTCCGAACCCAACAACTTTTGTAGGGGTTATTTTCGGATTGGTGGTTCCTCTGACGAGATATTCAGGTATGTAATTTAAAATGGGACACCCTGTATATATATAAACTATAAAAATCTTTTTCTACAAAATCTATTCTACAAAAGAAATGATATCAATAAGTAACGCCAAGTAAGATCTTGTACATTTATACATTGTTACAAAATATAAAATATTATATAAAACTTTGTAAGTTTATAAAATATTCCAAAACAATAGACAGTTTAAAAAGTGTTATGCCACGATCACACTGTATTCTATGGTTGCTAGGCGAGCGGCGTTAAATATTACTCTAGAAAAAGTATTACTGTAAAAATCTTTTTCTACAAAATCTATTTTACAAAAAAAAATGATATAAGTAGCAAAGTAAAATCTTGTGTACAATTATACATTGTTACAAAATATAAAATATTATTTAAAACTTTGTAAGTTGTTTATACATTGTAAAATATAAAATATAAAATATTCTAATATAATAGAAAGTTTAAATATTGTGTGACCAAGTGTACTCTCTTTTTACGTAAAGCACTCATCGATTAAGAAATGACGTTGCCTTGCGTGGAAAATCTTAAACTATGTCAAATCATGTAGATTTCATGAAAAGTTAAAAAAACCTTTGTGTGAAAAGTCAAACACCCATGTAGAATTTTTTAAAATAAAAAATATTTAATACAAAAAAACTTGGCGCGGCTGCACTGCGTTAATTTAAAGGTGCTTTCCAGTTACGTACATAGGCAACAATGTGTAACACAGTGTTCATTAGTGAAAAAGAATATATCAGTGTGTGTCATTCATAGTGAACACAGTATCGCCTGTGTAAATAGCTGGAAAGCACTTATTGTTAGTTTTTGGTGCAGCCGCGCCAAATTGTTTTGCATTAAATATTTTTTATTTTGAAAAATTCTACACGGGTATAAATCTTGGGGCTATCTACACAACATTATTATTTATTCTACATGGGTGTTTGACTTTTTACACAAAGGGAAAGCGGATGGTGAGGGTAAATAGCAACCTTAATTTACCCTCACCACCCGCTTTTTACCAATCAACGTTCGGTGTCAAAGCGCCGGTGTCTGCATGAAGATCCAGTCTAATAGAGTTTCGTATACGAAAATTTTTCTAGAATCGAGGCCGAGGGCTGCGTTTCGTTTTGTGTATATGCGTTCCTTTATCCATAATACACTTTACGTATACTATACATCATTCGCGTATATGCATGATGAAACGGAACGTATCTCAGAACTCGATTGATTCAACCGTTGTTGAGATTAAGGCGTCGTCTACAATACAGTCGTAAGCTGTAACCATAGACTTATATAATAGACGGAACATTCGTATATGAGGAGCTGAAGCTTCGTTAAGAAAGACAGAAATAGTCGTAGAGTAGTTCTCTTCTTTTCTAGCAGTGAGTTGATTGGTGGCCGCGGCAGGCCGAAGGAGTGGCCGAGAGCAACGTCCGAAGATAGACATCCGGAAGTCAGTTGAGAGAGAGTGATAGTGAGAGGTGATAGCATGCATGTAGCATGTATAGACTTGTTGAGAGACTTGGCAGGCGCTAACAATTAACACTTACAATTCCTTTTTAGTAGACCTTTTTATAATTTAATTTACTTCATACTTCTATAGAATTTAATTTAATATATTTTTTAACTTAGATTTTCTCTAAATTAAGCTATCTTTAATTAACAACAGTTGTTTATACTTTAGAGTAACCAACTGTTGTTGTTTCTCTTTAAAAATATAAATAAAATAATAAAAAAATTATATCCATACAAGACTCGAACCTTTATAACTTCTCAAACAAACAAGTCAAAAGTAATGGTCTTTTACGCCTAAACATAGACTACGTTTACACGTACTAGTAAAACCGTCTTAATAAAAACCGTTTTAGATGTCTTTAGTACAAACACGGACTTAGATGTCCTGTAAACATTCCTTGTACTGATGTTATTAAAACCGTTTTAGTAAAAACCAGACTTAGGTGTCCTGTAAACGGACATCTAAGTCCGGTTTTGTACTAAAACGGTTTTATCTTTGACTATAAAGATATGGACTGCTAGCCCCTCACTTTTCCCATGTTAAAAGCATGTGCCTGATGTCGCCAAACTGAAGATCGAAATGCGAGTTTTTCGGGTCGAATAAGCTCCGCCCCAGAGAGTAAAATGCCGGGAAATTTAAATCTAGTATGTATTAGTGTGTCAATAATTATATGTTTTACATAGATTTTTATTCTGAATTTCAAGCTATATTATATACTGCCAGGAAGTAATATGTAAGATAGTAAGAAAGAAAAGAAACAATGATTATGTGTAAAAGTAATGTATTTTATAATATAATATAATATAAATTATATCAATATATTTTATAAAATAATATAATGTAATATAATGTACGAAAAAATAACAAGAAAGAAAATTATAGACAATACATATTGTATTGTAAAATACATTGTATTATATTTACATATCGTCACTCCCGTATAATCCCGTAACTCCAAAACGCAAATTTTAGAGGAGAGCAGTTTAAAAGTATAAAGCTTCATATGGTTTCCTATAGTTAGGGATCTTTTGGTTTCAAATTTGTACCTTATTTATGAATATTTTTTTTTAATATTTGGTGATCATAAAGAACATGACTTTCTAAGTGTCATTATGCAATAAACTGAAAATCCCATATGTGACACTTATGTAATTATACGTAGGGAGTGACGATATGTAATGTACACATAATATATGTAAATATAACAGTATTGTACAATATAATATGTATTGTCTATATTTTTTTTTAATGTCCTTTAAATAAAATTGTTTTGTTTAAAGTATGTCTAATTGACAATCCTTGATGATTCACGAGAAGAAAAAGAAAGCAGGAAATAAGGAAATAAATCTGATTTCGAAATTGTCAAAACTTTTTTTCAAAAGAATCGCACAACTCTTGACATGTGAGACATTACAGGAGTACATGATTAAAATAGACAAATTCTCTGACACTCGACGTAGAAATATATGATCCTATGTACAATACAATTAAATATTATTTACAATTCCAATTCATATATTTTATATTTAACCTTATAATACCACGTGTTTTTTATCTGAATCAATCATATTCAAGTAAAATTTACCCAATTGTCTATTTAGTTGTGTTATCTTACAAGGAAACACCACAGTTGACTACTCATTGAGTTTAATCTCCTTGCACATGGTAAATCTACGTTGAAAATAAGTTGATCCGTGTCCGTGCGGGATCTTTTCAAGCATAAAATACAATCACTTACAAGACGCATTGGACGAAACGCTCGGACAGAGATTAACTTATTTATTTTCAATGCAGATTCATCATGTGCAAGAAGATTAAAATCGGTAGGTAGTCAATTATGAGGTCTGCTTGTTAGTTGTATGTTAACCATACCGTTACTATTTCCGATGCATTGGGAGAAAGAAGCTCGCGTTTTGATAATTCAGACAATAACGCTTGTAAACTTTCGATCTTTTTTTTGTCGATGTTGATGTTTTTGCAGTCGTTTGATTGCACGTGTTTTTTTCTCGCAGGTGTCTTTCAATATACGTACACATTGGACTATCGATTTTGGCGACATGGTCAGTATATTCTCTTCTGTGATTTGAGCTGGATATTTTAACGGTTTAGAAGTTCCTGCCGAAGCACAGTCAGGTTCCATGTCGATAATGGTATCGTTGCTGTAAATATTAAAAAGTTATATAATCGCACACTATTTTGACAAAACATTTAGATGACATTTCAGGAGAATCTTTAGAATAGATAAGTATGTAATTATAGTAGTTAACAATGCATATTCTCTAATCTTGAGTTATAAACCACTCTGTTGCTTTCTTTCTGCACAGGGTGCACTGTCGTAACATTTTCGACAGAAGATTCTTTATCCGTACTTTTCATAAAAGATTCTTTATTTGCACTGAAAATATACAATATAATTTATATGCTGTTTATGAATGTCATTGCTACTTCAACTATGTTTGCTATCTTTCATATTTTAAAATGCTTTATTTGATACTTTTCATTATTAGAAATGTAGTCATCATTACAAATAAGTTTGCATTTGACCTTACCTTGAGTCATAAACAACTCTGTTGCTTTGGGTTTGCATCGTATCGCACAAGTCCATAATTGATTCCATCTTGATATGAGCTACCTTTGAAGAAGATTCTTTATCCGCACTGAAAATATACAATACAAATTATTTGCTATTTATAAATGTGCCATTTTCACTCAATCTGTATTTTAGTTACATACACCTTTCTTTATCCGATGTATTTGGAAATATTGATGGCACAGAATTCGGTTTTAATTGTATTTGAGTAAAACCGAATTGTTCTATAGAAGCACTGTCAAAATGTCGAAGACAAATTTTTGCATATTTTGACAACTGTAGAGCAAGTTCTTGATGATTTAACTTGTGTATTGCATTTATCCACTGCTGCCTTACGTTGGAGTTTGAAGGAAATCTGACAAACAACAGTCATCAATGCATGCAATTGCGGAATATTCATTTCACCTATTTGTTGATACGCAAGCGTAGGTTAGGGTTAAGTTAAAAAATTAACTACTTACTTGTAAAATGGCACAACTGGTTCGTTATCTTTCTTTTTTTTGCTTGTAGCATGTCAAAGTACATCCTTTTATAAAACAGTACATTTTATTAATTAAGTAAACAAATACTTAACTCGAACTTGCGATGAAAGAAACGAATAGTGCGCGGGATGCATGTAACTTACAGGAGAGTCTTCCCACTCTCGTTTCTAAGAATTACTCTTCGGGGCGAAGCCTAAATTTTCGCAGCTTGGCGACACGTCTGAAGTAAGCTACTAACAGTCCATATATTATATAGTTAAAAGGTTTTACCAGTACGTGTAAACGTAGTCATAGACTTGTATGGCTATGCACTTAAGGTGATTGGTCCCCCACCGTTCTTATTATAAGAGAGAGAGACAACTACAGCACTATCTCTGTCCTTTAATGTTGTCTTCAACTTTGTCATATAAATGTTCCGTCTATTATATAAGTCTATGGTACTACTACATACATATAATCTCACCGATAGTACGCGTGTCTCACTAGAGCACCTATCGGACGATATCTGAAGTTCCTACTTAAAATCACAGGAGTAAGGGTAGAGTTGGACCACCTTTCTATCTTAAGCCCGTTCTACATTGATCGCAAGCGCAAACGCAAGGAATAGATCTCGTAGAATTGATCAATCACGCTGGTCAATTGGCTGATTTGATCAATAAGATTAGTCAATTCTACCAGACCTGTTCCTTGCGTTTGCGCTTGCGATCAATGTAGAATAGGCTTTACACAGTAGACTCAGAGGGTTCAAACTCGCCGTATTTTTTTGGCTTCGGAAGTTGTAGTAGTTCAGTTCGGTGGTTGGTGCTCCAGGCGGCAGCACAGTCGATTCCCTCCTCTTCCCTACTTTTCCCTTTGCCTACAAGTTGCCTATCTGATTCGTTGCTAACCTTGTTGTTAAGTGTTGTGTGTTCTGTCTGTATGTTCTGTACGTGTCGTAATACTTTTTTGGTTTCTCTCTTGCATTGCTGTGTATTGTCTAAAACTTTCAGTACTTAATCAACTGTATCAGTCTTGTAGTGTGGTGATTATTAGTAATTACTAGTAATTATGAATGATTGTGGTGTTTAGTGATAACTATCGCAGATATAAGTTTTGTAAAACATTTTATGCTTATATAAACTATTTTGTGTAAATGTAAGATTAACATAAATGTGTAATACATTTAAAGATTAGAATATTATATACTATTTTTTAAAGTTACTTTACTTACATTTTAATGTTTGTTAAACATTTACAAAAAACCAATAATATGGTATTGTTACGTCCTGGAAACTCCACGGTCCCCTTTTTGCTGCGACGCGACGCGCCAACGCATAGCAAACCCTTTTTTTTGATAATAAATAACTCGAACGGGTCTCCTATCGTTTGGAAACTTAAAACTCCAGACGATAGGAGAACAAACGAAAATTATATCGGCGCCCGGAAAGATAAACTGCGCCTAGCAATAACACAAAATTTTAGATAACTATTCGAGCAGCTTTCCAAACAAACCCGGATATCTCCGGGTCATGAAAACGCCGGTCATAAAAATTAGAACGACCGGCGCAAATAGAAACTCCGGCATTTTTATTACAAACAAACAACAAGGGGTCTATGCGGCGTGGTCGAAAAGACAACACTCTCCCTTTTTCCTTCCCCGAAAAATCGGACGAGGCGACCGAAGCGAGAGATCGTCGCCGATTGGCAATCTCGCAAGTCGCCCGACCGACTAATTAACAAATAGGAACCAGCAAAGCTCAACTGAGTTCCCGATTGGGAGAGTTCTCGCTTACTCAAAACGGTATATAAGCCAGGGCTCTCGGAATCGAAAACTCAGAAAGAATCGCGCCGCGTATCCAGAAAAACTTACAGATTCTGCCGGGAGTGCCGCAGCAAAGTCGCGACGCATACAAGTTACAAGTGCAAGTGCAACCAGTGTGCCGAGAATCCACCGAACTACCTAGCCAGCCGTACGGGCCGAAGGGGTGAAGGAAATCGCACCACCAGTAGCAGCAAGTAGTAAGTCCACCCACAAATTTTAATCGGGAGTTCCATTAGTTAAAGATCTAACTCGAGGTTAATACTCGGAACCTACCAGTGACGCATAACCGCCTAAAAGCATCGCGAGAATATACTCTTTTGCTTTTCCGCAATCAATTCCTCATTTGACCACCCTCGCCGGGAGGGCAGTTCGCGACTCTAGTCGTGAATAGCAACCGGCCGAGGAGTCAATTCCTCATTTGACCACTCTCGCCGGGAGGGCAGTTCGCGACTCTAGTCGTGAATAGCAACCGGCCGAGGAATCAATTCCTCATTTGACCACCCTCGCCGGGAAAGCAGTTCGCGACTCTAATCGTGAATAGCAACCGGCCGAGGAGTCAATTCCTCATTTGACCACCCTCGCCGGGAGGGCAGTTCGCAACTCTAGTCGTGAATAGCAACCGGCAGAGAGAGAGAGAGAGTTAGCCCTTTCCCCCTTTTCCTTTTTTTTTGACAACTCTTCTTTGATCAAGTTCTGATGTCAGCAGAATGAGAAATCAGTTCCGAATGTTAACCTCGTTCACATTTTTACTATAAATAATAACTTGCTAAGAGAACCTCCCGTTTAAGTGGAACCCCGCCGTTCGCATTCCAACCGCCGGCACCGGCGGCACCGACAAAGTCAAAAATTGCGACGAGCGGCAGCGCTCGCGCAAAACGAAGCGGAGCCGACCAGGCCTATTGACGCCACCTCCCCTCCGACATTAAGAGACGATTCCGGCAGCGATAATAGGATAGAAAACCCCACCGATATACATATAAATCAATTGCACGCGCATTCACACTCACTGACACCTTCGGAACACGCACACACAGATACACATACACACGACGATTCGTGGTATGAAACTCCCTCTTATTCACCTGTAACCCCTGATCCTCCCGCAGAAAATCCCGCGGATCTGCAATCTGCCCCGACTCCTCCACCTCCCCCTCGCTCTCCTTCCCCCGAACCATCTACATCCAGAGACGAACCCGTAGATGATGAATCCTCCGACTCGACACGATCAACCACCCCTCCGCTCGACCCTAGATTACAACACTTTCTCCGATTAGCATCCACCTATAAAAAAGCAAATCCGGAAAGAATCCCCTTCGTCCTTGACCCTCTAACAACAGATCCTTCTGAAATCTTCCGGGTAATAACCACCACTCCAACTAGAAAACTCCTCCCAGTTAAATTCCCTTATATAGATGATATCCGCTTAGTTCCCGTCTACCATTTTTATACAATGTTCCCTCCAAGTTCCGCAAAAATCCAGGAAATACTAGAAATTGGTCTGGAATGATCTCTACACCACGAATCAGCGTCTAAACATGCTACCGACACAGTTACACCTGTAAAACTCCGCCGGAGGCCCCTCACACACACTTCGCGTCACGCATCCACACATATATATATATTCCCCCTCTCTAGCCTCCGAGCGATGACCCTCCGTTTCGATGTAAAATTCGTGATACCACATTCATCCACACGAATACACATCTCAAAATTGTAATCCTAACACTTATTAAATGAATAAATTAATATCATATGTATCATAATTTCTCCGTTTAATTAAGACGACCTCTCATCATTCCACATCCTCAATTGATCGCACGGTCTCGTCCTTAGTCCGTGAAGTTAATTCTCCAGGCTTGAAAAGAGACCAACGAGTGAGTGTTCGCTAGACAGAGTAAGATCGGCGTACGCCGTTGACCTGTCGACGAACATAAGCAAACTCGCTCGACTCTGTTGCAGCGGGATCGGCAACCTGCTGTGCGAAGATAGAAAAAGAACGACAGCTCTCTGTTACTCCACCATAGCCCGACCGTAACCGTGGGACGTAACCGCCAGGACGTAACAGTATTTTAAGTACAATATATATAATATATTGGTTATAATCTACTCAATACTATTTCCTATGTGTGCACAAAATAAAATAAGATAATAAAAATAAAATAAACTTTGCAAAATTACTCAGAAAACTTCTAAATTTATTTTTGATATTTACTTTTATTACTTATATTTACTTGTAATATTTGTTTGTTCTTTTTCATTGAATTAGTTGCGCTAGTTCAGGATTTATCTTTTTCCTTCTAAATGTAAAAAAAAAAGAATAAACTCTGATCTAGTATGACGAGTTCAGTGAAAAAGAACAAATCAATAAGTATACCCATAAGGTACTTTTTCATACAGCAGCACGCTGCGGCAGCAAACGTTACGTGACTCAAATTTTCTAGGACTGCTTCCTGCTACTGTTATATTTGCTGCTTTTACCTAACCCTCACTTGATGCCATTGTCTGCGAAGTTCAAACGAACAAAAAGCAGCAAAACCGGGAAAATTTTATTGTTGATACTTATGCAATAATTATATAATTCCATCAACAACAAAGAATGGCATCGAATGAGGGTTAGGTAAGAGCAGCAAATATAACTAGCGAAAGCAGTCCTAGAAAATTTGAGTCACGTGACGTTTTGCTACCGCAGCGTGCTGCTGTATGAAAAGGTAACCTATACCTATATCAAGAGGCACGGTAGTGCCTCGCGCTAAGTATCCCGGATAGCGAGGTATCCCGTGCCTCTTATACGCGAGTGTACCTGATTGACAATTCCGAAATTTTTAGATCTCAACAATGACTAAACCGATCGAGTTTGGTCTAGACTCAATTGAAAGTTGAGATCAAGGCAAGGAAAAAAGTATTTCGTAGTTTTTTTCTTCCGTGCCTTCCCAACGGAGATATCTCGGTATAATAAATCTGATCCCCAAAAACTAGGTTTACACAAATTTAAGAAACGTTTACGTCGTCGTCGGACATCGAATTTTGTCAGCCACCAGGATGCGTAATGGTAGTTCGTAATTTTCCTCATTTGGGCGCTATGTGGCAACACTTTCGTGTATAAAATAATAAACAGAGCGCAAGCATACACAATCGCGCTTGCTTGCCAAGCATTCAAAGCGCGTTCACACTGTTGACTATCGCGCATGATTGCACTATATTGCACGACAATATGTAATAATACAATATAATACAATAATATATATATATATATATATAATACAAATATAAAAAAAAATTAAAAAATATTATCGAGCGTACTCTCTCGTTATTACATTTGTTAAATAAAAAATAAAAAATAAAAAATAAAAAATAAAAAATACTAAATATAAAATAGATATACTATCCTATGTTAATTTGGTGATTGGAAAGTTCCCGAAAAGTCCGCGGTTTTAAAATAAAACTTATGAATAACGAATATACGCATTTGACTGATTTTAATATTCTACATTTAACGATACATAGTTCTTTTTGCAAATCGCGGATATCTCGAGAACCAGAAGAGATAGTTTGAAACTAATTTTGCAGCTACCTTCAATCGGCTACTCTGCGATTTATGACAAAGAATGAAAGTTAACAAATTGAATATTTCGAGAACGGTAAAAGTTAGAGCAAAATGGTTTTTATATACATCTCAGTTTCTATTGGTTAGTTACAAAATATCACACGATAAAAGTTTGATAATTTCTATTATTTAAACAATTGATTGTTAATAACTAAAGTTAGAAAGTTCGAACTAGGCTGGTATTTTGCAGTTTGGTGTGCTGAGAATTATAGCGTAAATCGTTTTTCTCTATCTTTTTTAGTTTAAAAGTTATTAATTGTGCAACTAACTGTGATGTTGCGTGGTAGCGACTTAAAGGTGAAAACTTATCGATCTTTGCGTAAGGTGTAATAATAAGCTTCAACAGGTTAAGCTTCAACAGTAAATTTTAATACGTGATATGTACAAAATGCATTTGGACTGCCGAGATGTTTTTTGTTTGACGTCAATCGAGAAAACATGTTCATGCGTAATAAGGATGGCCGTGATTTAGTTCTACACTTCATTTAAGATTCGTTACATTGTTGAAGTAATAGTATTCTTTGGTTCTGTAATTGTATTGAAATCGTAGTTTTGTTTAGCCGCGAGCATGATGTTTGCGAAAAATTTTATTCTCGATTATATGGAAAAAGAAAAATCAAGAAGCACGACAGTGCCTCGCGCCAAGTATATGCGCAAACAAAGTGCGCGCGCGCTGCGCGAGGTACCCTGTGCCTCTTATGCGCAAGAATGGCCGTTTATGCGTTTCAAGATTTTCAGATCTCAAGTACGACTGAACTGATCGAGTTCGGCCTAGACTCACTAGATAGGTGAGATCGACGCATGAAAAAAAGTATCTCGTAGTTTTTCTTCCGTTCCTTCCCTACGAAGAGATCTCGATGCAAAGTCTGAAATCCCGAAAAACTATGTTCACTTCTTCGTCCACGTCTTGGGGCATGGATTTTGTCAGTAGAACGTGCTCTTCCTCTTGTTGCCGCAAAGTGACAATGTATTGCGTTCAATTGAGAAGAGAATTTCACTGCGCATAAGGCCTGTTCTACAATACAGTCGTAAGCTGTAAGTCGTAAAAAATTGACCAATCACAGACAAATTGCAGAAGAATATTCGATTGTGATTGGTGAATTTCTTACGACTTACAGCTTACGACTGTATTGTAGAACAAGTCTAAGGAAAGAAAAGCGGGCTAACAAGGAGAGGGTACACCTTTGGTGTCACCGAATTTGATTAAATTTTGCAGGTACATAGTATCGATGAAGGAGTGTCGAATGCTATCCGGAGACGACGCACTACGCAACCATTTAAGAGAAATCGCAGTTTAAAGTTTTACACGTACTATAAGTAACGTTGGAATAGGGTAATTTTTGAAGTGGCGGTGTAGCGCAGCTGCAAGNCGTCGCGTTANGAGTCTAGAGCTAGAGTGTTCGCTCCTTGATGGTTTTGTGATTTTTTTTTTTTTACGCAAATACATGTCTTTAATTATTTATTATTTATTTTAATTATTTATATTAAGTTTAAAAAAATATTTAAAATAAGCATACAAGTATTTTGAACAACTTTTCTTTATGTGTTTGAAAATATAAATTACATATAATAATAATTACATATAAGTATTAAACAATAATTTATAANAATGATTATTCGTTTTCTGTATATTTACATTGTTTGGGATGGTAATTGTCATAAAAACAAGTAAAGCATAACACTGACTTGCACCAAGCACACTGTATTTGTATGTCAATAATGATACAGGAAAACATATCTCGTTCACATTTAAAAAAATTGTCCGATCGCTGGTCAGTTTCGAGGCAAACCATGCGTATTTTAGCATAGCGTGGAATGCTGGTGCACTTAATTGGTGTAATATCAAGGAATGAATTTTTATTTCATCTTCACGAGAAGATATTTCTCTCTGCTCTTGCAGCAACGTAGGAGCATTCTGCATGCGCTTAATCAAGATTTTCACCTGTCGGTAAAAATATACGTCGCATAGCTGGCACAGTGGTGTGCATTTTGGAAGTATAATTTTAATTGTACATGAGGCTTCTCTTTTTTCATCTTCAAAGATTTTATCAAATAAAACTGGATTTGTTTGGCCTGATCAAGAATCACTAATTAGTAAAAACTTGTTGGTTGTAACATACGGTAATATAACTGTCTTTAAAAATTGTTTGTACATCTCGGTGGTAAATTTTCCTGATTTTGAACACGTTCCAATGACATTTTTGTACTCGTTGGTCAACAAATCAACTTTCTTCTGTACTTGAGGACCAAACATTCNCGAGGACTCTTGCATGCACAGAAAGACAAAAGGAAAGAGTTTTCCTGATGCAATCATACTATACTGTGCAGTATAAGAGTGAGTTAGTTTGTTCAAATGTTTTTTTTTCACAAGAACTGTTTTTTCGCCTTGATGTTCTAGAGTTCTATTATACGTGGCGTTATACTGACAGCCGGTCTGATCGGTGTTGATGACAAAATCTTTATTAAATTTTGCGATTAACGCTTTAGTTTGCATTTGAAATTTTTCAGCTGCTTGTAGTACTTCATCCATTGTACTGCATTCTTTTTCACTTATATATTTCGTGATCTTTCTTTGTNTTATTCTATGGTTCTTTTTAAATTTTGTCAATCATTCTTTACTAGCATTGAAAGTAAAAGTCTCCGATATAAAAGGAAACGCTGCTGCCATTGCCCATTGTTGTAATGTCCGGCTTGTCACCTATTAAAGTTAAAAGTTAACATATTGCACATATTTTCGAACTTTATTTATTTTTATTCATATTTTCCGTTTTGATAAAATACGCTTACCTGCTCATAAGAAGCTCTAGCTTCCTTAAACCGCTCAAAGGTTTCTGCGTCTATATGTATCCATTTATCGTAGATTGCTCCACCCTTTTTGACGTCTTTTTTTCACTTTATGAGATGCTGTTTTTTTGTTAAGCGAGTGCAGCCTTTTTTTTGTAGAGTTGCTAAAGATCACTTTGGATGAGCTTTAGCCAGAGCAACAGTTCTTGCCTTATATTCCAGAGAAATATAATCGAAAGTTCGACTTTTACATTCTTCAGGCTCGTAATTGTCTTCTTCATCATCTTTAAACTATACGATAAAATTTAAAGTTAAATATACAAACAAGTTACGATAAGATTAAATATACAAACAAGTCAGGTCAAAAACACGTTTAATATATTTCGTTAACTTACCTCTTCGTATCCTTTGCTTCCGTTTTCTTCGAACAATAGTAATTCGTCCTCGGTAACAATTTTTCGCTCTCCTAGGATGGTAATAATTTTGTCATAAATCACTTCATCCATATAGCCATAAATACAGAGCTTATTTTTTCAGGAGATGTATCTATTACAAGACTGTTCTCCTGCAGCAAAAGTGTACAATATTTAAGGGCATTTGTTAATTCGCCCTTACAGTTCTCGTCGTGTAACGATCGCGTGTCAGCTTTTTCTAATTTTTCTTGTAAATAAGATGGACCAGGTTGAGTTTNCATTTTAAAAACGGCACAGAATTTCACTTCAAGTACAGAGTACAAATGCTCACAACAAAAGCCACCAAATGACTAACGAGATATGTTTTCCTATGTCATTATTGATACACAAATGTTTTTGCGGCAACGTATGTTTCATACAACGTATGTTTCATAGTGTGGTGCAAGTCAGTATTATGCTTTACTTGTTTTTATGACAATTACCATCCCAAACAATGTAAATATACAGAAAACGAATAATCATTATTATAAATTATTGTTTAATACTTATATGTAATTATTATTATATGTAATTTATATTTTCAAACACATAAAGAAAAGTTGTTCAAAATANAGAGCAGATCTGTCGTCAGAAACGTCGACAGATTGCTACCAAACGCAGACCAGATCTGTTGCCTAGAATGAATTCCACTTCGAAGTAGAATTACTAAAAAAAAAAAAAAAAAAAAAAGAAATCCAATGGCATATTCTCTTTGGAGGGGAATTAATTCGAGATTTCACTAGAATTAATTTCTGGAGGTCTGATTCAGCTCGCTGATCAACCAATGAACTCAATTGAAAAGGACCGAAACCTGAAAAAATCCTAATGTGCTAGCGGGATTTGAACTCGAGATCTCCATATTTGCAGCCCCTGCTCTCAGTCCGCGAGACCACTTGTGTTTCTTACTAACATATAATTATTTGTATCTATTTATTCTCAAGCTATCCTACATATTTCGTTTATTATTTATGTAAATTATTATTTTATTAAAAATATAAAAATACAATGTACCTGCAACAATAAATAAAAATATTTTTTGTTATTATTATGAATTATAATTTAAAATACATTTTTACAACGCAAACAAATTTTTTGTTGATATATACTGATTACACTGTTCTCAACACATTTTTGAGATCTGAATATTAATAAAATTAATGGTTATTATGTATGTCATTAATATTAATTATGTAAAATTAATGTTAATTATGTATATTACAAAAATCGTACAATAATAAATATAAATTCACATTATAGATAAAAGATAACACTTTAATGTGTTATAAGTAAAAGTGCAATAAGAAATCTAGTTTGGCCGCAAAAAATTGATAAATATAACCAAAACTGCCAATTTTGATACATTTCCTTACGAAAAAGAACTATAGCAGTAATATATTGCGGCAGTGGTACAAAAAAGTTACTGGCATTTTGTGTAATTGCCAGTAATATTCTCAGTGATTCCTGTAATATCTAATAATAGTCTTATGTCATTGTCAGTAGTGTTTATATTACTGACTTTATTTATATGTAATCAGCAGTAGGTCTTTTTGTAAGAGGTAATCTCGAAAATGTGACGTGCTAAGTCACTTTCGTCGCCGGATTCGTTTTCGGTGACCAAGAATCTGTTAGAAAACACGTTCCTTAATAGGCAAATTGCACAAATATTTCACAAAAATAGCATCATGACTAACGTCGATTTTGCAATGATTGCACTAAGATGATTCGCCATAACGCAACAGTTTTGTCGAAATAAAATTTTGTAAATAATATTTGTCAAAAATTGCGAAAGAGTCGTTATGCATTTTCTTAAGTACGTACATGAATTAAGTTGATTTCTTCATATGCAATTACATTTTTACATATTTTAAACATCACATAGCTGAAATTTTTTTCTTAATTATTGGATAATTTATTTTTGAAATTAATTTTGCAAATATACTGCTAAGATGATTCATCATATCGTTATTCTTTTGCCGAAATAGTATTTGAAAACTAATTTTGCAAACAACTACAAATATTTCAGAAAAGATCAATGTTTTTACATCTATTTCCGAAAATATGTCTGTATAATTGCAAATTATAATTTTAGTGCAAGATTTCGTCACAGAATTTTGTAAATTCCTATTAGGGTTGTTTATTCAGGTTTTTAATTGACAATTGCATTTTTCTTCCAAACTGGAAATTCCAGCACTGTTCTCTAAGTATATTTTAAATTAAGTATATTTGATCAATATTTAATAAAAATTGAATGTGAAAAATCTTTCTACTGATTTATAAGAAAAGAACTTATAAGAAAAATTGCTCTCTAAAGAGTATAGTTTATAAATAATGCATCTGCAGGAATTTGAAACTGCAATGCATTAAATTGCGTTTAGTCAAACTGTCATCAGCGCGGTTGAGTCTGCTTACTGTTTGTTGTCAATCTGTCGTGCAAAACGTCGGAAGCTATTGTATATTTCTATGCTAATTGATGACCAGTTGCAACTGTCAAAGACTGCTTAATGTCTGCTAACAATTTGTCATCAACATGGGTCATCAACAGATACGACCGCAAATAATTGCCATTTTGTTGCGTGAATGTCAAACAGATAGTGTTGTAGTCTTGCGTGCGAACAGTTTACACAAATCCACGAACAGATCTGCTTGGCGTTTGCTGGCAAACTGTCGTTAATACATTCAACAAATTGACCCTATTGCAATCACCTTTCTGTAAACAAATGCTGCTATGGTTTTGCGGACTGTTTGGTTACGGTATTCCTAAAAGCAGAGCTGCTTGTTATCAATCGTTTATTTATCGTCAACTTCATCGACACTTATGTATTTGCTATTGATACAAACTATCATGTATATTGTCGACAGAGTTTGTTGTGTCTTTTGTCTTCGTGTGCTAACAGTTTTAACAGCACCACAACATGTTTCCCTTTTGTAGCGTTTCAGGAAACAGTTTCTGTTTGCCAAGTCTGCGCAATCAGAAATTGTTTGCGGGGAAAGTATTTCTAGCTTGTTTCTGAAAAATGCGTCTTTGAAATATAACTTTATCATACATGGTTGTATTTATTGTTAAATCTGCTATCAATTTTGCTATAAAACAAATTTTAGAATTTTCAAAAATAGAGAAAGAAAGGGTTTCTAAAAAAATGACATTTTTGAAAAATCTAAGTGCATTGGTATAAAGTAGATTAAAAACTATAAAACTTTCACTTGAAACATTTTTGTATAATTTTTACTGTTTCAGTGGTATTCATTCAAAAATATAGAACTCGATTTTTTTCAGGAAGGTGTTTCACTCCCTTAACGGCCATATAGGCACATATAAAAAAATATATCTTTTATTTTGACTTAGATTACAACATATTCAAAGCTTATCAAAATTAGAGTGTAACATTTGAATAGGTTTACTTGTAAGTGATCTATTGTGAAATAATTAGGTGTTGACGACTGATAATCTTTGGAAGCAACATGTGTCATTACATGCTTTTTTCAAGAAGTGTCAGTCATTGAAAGGTTAAGTGAGCAATACTAAGAGATAGTGATTTATGAGACAGTGATAGTGATTTTTGTGAGATGCACGGATGTATAAAAACGGTTGAATAAATAAATAAGTGCAAGAAAAAAAAAGAAACAGAAAAAGTTAACAGAAACATATAGTGTGTGTGAAACGTCAGCTGATCGCGTCAGACACCACACGTAATCGCCCGCGGTAGGTTGCGCCGCCCTTGCCTACCTCTTGTATCCGACTCGTGGTAAGTCAATTATTTTTATCAATATCTCAAAAAGTAAGCTTTAAACAAAATTTTGCTAAATAAAAGGTTGTATTAGAATTTAGTCACGAATATGTAGTTTCAAGAATAAAAGATTGTTTTCAATCACCCTGTATATGTATAGATACACACATACATATATAGTTATTTAAGACAAATCTTACTGGTATAATATTTGTTATCTGGAGTTTAGGTAATTACACAGGCTCACACAACAACTTTTTTTTCTGCGCCATGAATGCTAGTATTATATTCCCATGTATTTTTTCCCGCTGAACACGAATTTGCAACTCGTTTATCTCGTACACGTCAGGATTTTTTCCTAACCTTAAAAAACATATCAAAATGCATGAAAACCAGCAAAAACATAACTTTATTAATCGAATCATCCCCAAAACCATCTAACCCCACAACCCAATAACCCCTTAACGCCATTACCCCTTAATTCAATAACTCCATAACTCCTTAATCTTAAAAGCCCATGTAGTGGAGAGATCTTGTACGGGGAAACCAAAAAATCTCGTGTATTTTGCAACCACTGAAGATAGCTGATGGTAACCAATCATGATCCTCTCGACTCACTTCACAGCCAAAGCATCGCGGATATATTGCTTGCAAATTTACGAAAAACTTTTTCAAGTTCTTTTTTAATATATATTCTATTTTAATTTAAAATCTCCACAAACATAGCAATAGGCATCAGCGTTACCAATACAATCATGTGTGTTTGCAGTAGCTTGAGATCGTGTCGGATTGTTAAAACTGTTGAAATTTGCCATGGGAATATTGATGAACCCACGCGGTAGGGATCTCGTTCCGATCACGGGCGAGTCCACCGGCCTATAGGTGATAACCCCTACACCTCCCTAGGACTAAGTATGGGAGCTTTCCGACTTTGACGAGGACAATGTCAACTCGTTGTCTGACACACTCCGGCTTCATCCTCACACCCTACCGCCTACCTGCACGGCAGCGCGCCTTCGCTGGTTTTGTTACTTCAGAGAATTGGAAAGTGGATCATTCCACACATCTTCTTGTGAAGCAGTGTCACCATTTCAATCACCAAAAAAGTTTTTTTGTAGGCCTGTGTTATTAAGTATAAAAGATTAAGGTTCGATGATCTTGATTTTGATATATGTTGTAAGCAGGAGAGGGGGTACGCCCCTCTACCTGCACTCCTCTTGAGCTACGATGCTTCATTACTAAAACTTTTTCTTTATAACTTTTTAAACTTTTTAAACCTTCTTGCTATTTGGCTTCTCAAAAAAATCACGTACGCAAAACATGATAAGCTCAAGGGGGGGTGCAGGTGGAGGGGCGTAGCCCCTCACTTGCAGGAGAGCGCAGTTCCCCCTGCCTACACGCTTACACGAACGAAATGTACGTGGGACCGAAAAATAAGAATTTATTCATGAAATTTCTTACCCTTGTAACTTTTTAAGAAACAACAACCCCCGCTTAAAACCTTTACGTTATTACTCGGGACAATGACCTTGACAACATATGTACAATTTATTCAAATGGGAGGTGGCTCCCCTAATCTGCATAATTACTGAAATTACACCTCTAAATTGTTTTCGACGGTCATTTTTCTGATCATATTTTTCAAAAATATTTTTTTAATAAAAAATGTGCGCCGCCTAAAACCTCTTGAACACTACTCAAGAGAATGCCCTTTACAACATCCTAGATATTCAAGACTGAATGAGCATATTTTGCAAAGTCTGCAATAACACATTATGCCAGTACAATGTAGCCAGCATTCAAACTTAATCTGTTATTTCAACTAATGTCGACAGAAAAACAGAAAAAAAATTGGCGGGATGAATCCCGCCACTATGTATATATATGTATTGTGACGTGACGCTCTTCTGGAGCCAGTCACTTGTTCAATTGATTTATAATTTTCATCGAGAGTCGGGAAGTCGTGTCCTCTTGGGATGCATTCTTCAAAGAAAGAGCGATTTCCGTCTTTACTTGTTAGATTTTTGTATATTTTGTATGTGTTGTTATTTCGCGTTCGATCGGACGTAAAGCCCGATCGTTGTCAGGTTGCACTCTCAGGACGCTCTGAGAAGTGTTTATTTAGCAGCATTGTAATTGCGTTTCCGGGACGCCGAGAAACGCATGTTGTGTTTGCGCTCGTATTCTCGGGACGCCGAGATGCGTATTCTAATGCCTAGAATTTGGCGGTGAACAAATCTTAGAGGCAGTTCGGCATCACCACTTAAGGATTGAGAGCAAAAAATGGAGCTCACCGAACGCACCGACATCGTGCGTCGGGAAAACCTCACGGAGAACCGGAGTTGCCTCTCCTGCGGGAAAGTCCTGGCCAGACTTCCCGCAACTGAGTAGAAGACGAACCCGTTCGCGATCATATGGCGAATCGGGAAAATCGAGATCGTAAGATCTCTCAGCTGGAGGAGTCTCTCGGTCATCTCCGAATTTTGTAAAGGCGCCATGCCGATAAGGGAGATCGCGACCGCTTGTCCGCTCGACGCGCGATCGCGGCCTAATAGATCGATAACGCGCCGCAAGAGGTCGAGGTCGCGACCTGCAGCGCCGAACAGCTGATTTCCTCGCGCAGGATCGATTTCCGAAACACTGTTCCTTGCGCCGCGATCCCGGGAGGACGTTCCGCGTGGAAGGTGTTTGCGTGTGCTCAGACGACGATCCCGACGAGCCTTTCCGTAGCCAGGATCCGACGAGGAGCCCGTGACAGTAATCAGTTGGTGAGACGAGTGTCTTCAATTATTGTAAAGCCGCCAATTTGGTAGTTTCGCGAAAAATTAGTGCCGCGCACTGCGACCACTGTCGCGGCGAGTTGCTCGAGCGCGTGGGCGAGTGTAAATTCCGTTGTAACATTGCGTCAGGCTCTCTCTACCGGTGTAAGAACAGTCATTTTGTACGCGTTTGTCTATCTTTTACGTTTGTTTCGTTGAGTTTCTGTATTTTGTGTCACTTGCAAAAAATCAGTCTGTTCCGAGATTGAATACTAAATTTGCTTTAAATCGACGTTCCGACACGTCAGAACTCTTTTAATTGTACTGAGAATAGTATCGTGAGATAATATCGCAAAATAAAGTTGTTGTTTTCTTTGTTAATCCCGCTGGTTCGCTTTTTTTCATATTGTATCTTGTACACGAATCCCGCCTGTTTGTTATCCGGTTTTTCTGAACTAGCCGATATGCAATCTTCGCATCCGTCACGTCTTAGTAGGTTATTAGCAAAATTATTTGTGACATTCGGTGATACGCCTCGGCGTATCTGGCGCCCAACTTCAGAAGGTTTAGCGTTTGATTCTAAGATTTTGCGGGACGTGACGTTTTGTGCCGTGTAAAAAGAATTCTGTCTACAATCACCCCGGACATCTCACGGAAATAGCGGTCACAGTATATATGTTTATTATTTTTACTATTATTTATTAGTATTACTTATTATTATTTATATTATTTTTGTTGCAAACATTTTTGTAAGACGCCTTCTTGCTACAAAGTGGAGCACCGAAGTTGCACCGCACACCGGAGTGTACGAACACACCCGACCACGCGTAAGTTCAAACAAGCTGCGACCGTGCACACGAGGATCACCACGTCGGAGCGTGATATCTCGCAAGTGCGTTCCACACACCGACCCCGGACGGACCATAGGCCGTTCCGAGGTATAAAAGCCGGCCGATTTCAGCAGTAGGAACCAGTGTTGCTAGATCGGGCCGGCCAGTACCAAGAGCACCAAGGTGGTGGGGGCACGCATACAGCGAGAACCGCCGTCCGTGTGCGTGACGTCACGCTCGGCTGTTCGGCTCGTGAAAGAGCGCAAACATACTATGTTCTGCCTCGCTTCCACCCGTAACGCGAGACACTGAGGCTAGAAAGCAATGTTTCGTTGCGTGCTTGTAGCGTATGACAATGGGTGCGTTCAGACAACTCAACAGTTGCACAACGGTTGAGAGATAATCACTTCTGATTGGATCATACTTTTGGAACCGAAGCAGATTTTAAAGAATAATCCTATCATAAGTGATGATCTCTCAACCGTTGAGTTGTCTGAACGCACTCAATA
>NW_018022067.1:0-1271 GCF_002006095.1 Pseudomyrmex gracilis
TGAAGTTTTATTTTTTTCTTTTTAATCCCTACGTCATTTGCACTATAAATATATTGAAATTATTAAAAGTAATATGTATGTAATATTAATATGTATTTAATAATTTTTTTCTTATTACATATTGTGACGTGGTAGTCGCGCCGCTCCTCCCTCGCCACAAAAAGCTCTCATGATCGCGGGAGTCCGGGGGTGCGAACCGTCTGGGAAGCGTCAAGATCCTCCAGGGCTTGCTTGCGTGCGTTAGATTTAGTTGTTTATTTGTATTATTTTTTTTTTGTATGCTCTTGGCGCCTCACCACACCGAGAACACACTACGGAAGGAGATATTAGAAGCCGTCGATTGGGGATAAAGGCGAGAGAAAACGAGAGAGCAGGGTGTGCGTGGAGTCGCGGCTAGGCACTCGCACGACGACCAGATGGGTGAGTCTCCGGGAATAAGAGGCGAGAGAAATGACAGCGAGAGGGACAGCGAACGTTGGCGCTGGGAAACCGAGGAAGCGAGGCGAACACCCGACGACGGAGACAGCTTTGACCTTCTGTTCACATCGGAAAAGCCTGCTGCACATCTCCGCTGCTAACTTGCACCTCCTACCCTGCTGCGCTACTGCATGCTGCATCTTTATTACATCTGCAAAATTCAGCGCTTGGAAATCTTCGCTGTTTACATTTTCGCTAGTAAGAGCCCGGTACTCGCTTTGAATTTCGCGGCCGCGAGTCCTGCCGCCGAGCGCGAGCATCGCGTTGCATGTGGCGCCCCTCGCGACCTGAGTGGTCGCCGCGATCTACCCTACGCGATCCTAGCGCGCTCAAACGCATCGACCCCGAATCGATCTAGATCATCGCTCTCTTGGTCGCAGCCTCTCGAACAGGACGGACGCACTAACGNCACTCCCGACGATTGATTGTTGAACTGAGAACTTGGAAATTGTGCTGAATGGAAAAGGACGACGACGTACGGTGAGGTGTCTTCGTCAATTTGTGAGCCACGAATCCGCGTTACTCGAGTCTCGTGTCGAGGCTAGTCGCTGAATTTCGCGTTTGGATACCGGCAANGACATAACCTTCGCCATAGTTTTGGATTTTCGGCAGCGCCTAGAATCGGATTCCACGAGGCTTCGTGGTATTAATTCGTAGGCTTAAGGGCGTGTCGCGTAACTACTCTATTGAGTAGTACAAGTCCTGGAGTACCAGTAAAGCGCCAAGCAGCAATTTTCGTTCTTTCGTTGTGTACTAGTGTTTGTCTAGTGTATTGTTTCGCGACCACCATACTC
>NW_018022067.1:7806-11878 GCF_002006095.1 Pseudomyrmex gracilis
TTTTCTATTTTCTATTTTCTTTTATTTTACATTCTTTTGTAATTACTGCCGCCGCGACAAAGCGATCTCGCCGTATCCTATCGGTGAACTTTATTTTGTATTTTTTTTTGTTATTTTCGCTAAGTTGTCTCTCATTCCGCGGCGTTATAATAAATTGTTTAATTCTATCTATCTGCAGTGTGGTTAATTACGATCCTAATCCGAGATTCGTTCGGGACAGCCCTGTTTATTTATTGTCCGACCCACCCCCTCTCCGTTTCAAATAAAGCTAGTCGGCCCATTGTGTCGAGCGACGCACATTTTGACGCGAGTACGCGTCTGGCGCCCAAAATTAGATCCAAGGATCCGTCGACTTGGTACAGTGGTTGCTCGGTTTAACACCCTTTTCTCTCCTGCTGATCTAGACGTTTCCTATCTCGCGGACTTCCGTCCGTGTCCCGAGTTCGTACTTCCGTTTCGGGCGGGGCGACGCGGGAATTTCGTAAGACCAGAGAAAAAAACGTCACAATATATNTATTAATTTAAATAATTTTAATATATTTATAGTGTAAATGACGCGTAGGAATTAATTTAAAAAATCATGAGAAAAAAAATAAAATTCCAGCAGCGAGAATTGATCCAGCGACTCCGCGATTATAAACCAAGGCGCTTACTCGCGACACGCGCTTTTCGAAGAACCTCTCACTTATTAAGTATATGAGCAATCCTGAATTTTCCAAACTCGAGTTTCTCGAAACTAGAAATTTCTGAATATTGACTTTTATCACTTTAACATGTTGAAATNCTAATCACAGCCTGCACGTGTAGTACTAATGAATCGAATCAACGAGAGGAACGTCGTAGCTTCCCATTGTTTGTTAAACAACATAAACCTGNTGTGTTATTTGTTTGTACTGTTGGATGTCGAGGAAGGTCGCGTGGTAAAGATGAANTTCTAAGCACGAACTTGTATTCTTATCTTTATTGCTCCGANTNCAACGTTCCTTTTGTTTCTTACACGGCTGTTCCTCACTGTGGTAAACTCTCCGGCTTNCGGAGCCACACAGTGAGCTAACAGTCTAATCACGGTCTCCCTCTGCTTCATGCACGCGATCGATTTATAGTAGATCGATCGCGCTGATTCAGCAGGCCCACCGGTCCTAGCAACGGCCGTGCCAGTTACCGGTGCCGGTGTCGACACATGCTGCGTTGCACTTCGGACAATGCGGCGATGTGTCGCACCCTGTGGCAACCAGCAGTTCTTCCTAGAACTGCTGCCTTCCTGCTATCTAACTAGGTCATTGAGCAATGACAGTGATGTCTCATCACATTGCTCAATGGCCTCTTCTTAAGACACAAAAATTGGCTCACAACAATGTAATGATATACACTATATATACACTATGTATCTGATTACTTTACAACCCTACTACATAAACTTACTTATTACCATACAAAAGAAATATAATTTCATATATATATATATATATATATATATATATATCATTACATATTATATACTCTATGGTGTACAAGATCACTTCTATATTAAGCATTATATGTATACATATAAACACACACACACACACAATTAAATGTCTGTTAGTGTATCTTCTCTTATCACGACTGTTGCACATGTACACGTGAATATGGAAAAACGATAATTGTGCAAAACTTACTGTAAATAAATTCTACCTTAAAAACAATTCGTTTTATATAATTTGACGCGCTCGTGCACACAAGAATAAACAACTTAGGTGTTCAATCGGTGTAAGCGTTAAAACAATTGTAATACGTGATAGTAATCGGATATAAAGTTTTGAATTAGGTGCTCGAGAGATACCCGAAGTTGCGCGGTCGCAAAGGTAGCGTATGACAAAACTTAGTCGCTAGACGCAGTCGAGCGCACAAGAGTACACGTGGGTAAAAAAATTAGGTGCTCGTTCCGTAACTGCTTTAAAACAATTGTCATACGTTGTAGTATTTAGATATAGATAGAGTTTCGAATTAGGTGCTCGNGTAAAAAAATTAGGTGCTCGTTCCGTAACTGCTTTAAAACAATTGTCATACGTTGTAGTATTTAGATATAGATAGAGTTTCGAATTAGGTGCTCGAACGACACCGGAGTTACGCGGTCGCAAAGGTAGGGACTTAGTCGCAGGACGCGCTAAAGCGCATAAGAGTAAACGTAATTAAAACAATTAGGTGCTCGATCGGTGNAAGCGATAAAACACTTGTTATACGTTGTAGTATTTAAATATAGAGTTTTGAATTAGGTGCTCGAACAATATCGGAGTTACGCGGTCGCAAAGTTAGGGTATGACGGGACTTAGTCGCTGGACGCGCTCGAGCGCACAAGAGTAAACGTAGGTAACAAACTTNGGTGCTCATTCCGTAACTGCTTTAGAACACTTGTCATACGTTGTAGTATTTACATATAGAGTTTCGAATTAGGTGCTCGAACGATACCAGAGTTACGCGGTCGCAAACTTAGGGACTTAGTCGCAGCACGCGCTAGAGCGCACAAGAGTAAACGTGGTTAAAACAATTAGGTGCTCGATTGGTTTAAGCGTTAAAACATTTGTTATTCGTTGTTGCATTTGGATGCAGAGAATAAAATGCTTTTACAATATGCAAAACTTAATACAGAGATATAACACATAATTGGTTTTTGTAAATAGCACGTAGTGGTATTTACTACTTTCATGTTCGCGAAGCTTATTGTAAAGTAACAACTTGTTCTTGCTTTTAAGTGGAAACTGTATATTTAATTAATGGGACACACAACAAGTCTGTTGACGTTTATTTTGGTCGAGCATCTAATATTTGTAAGTATGTGGACTTTTTGTAACTTGTATCGCTCAACGACTAACAGCTTAGACAAGAATAATTTTAGATAAAATAATTAGATGTATGAACGGAATATACCTCAAACAACTTGTTGTGTGTTATATTGTTTAGATAAAAGTAGGATCTCAAACGCAATTTGTGTAGANATCGACTTCGATCTCACGACTGTGAAAGTCGCGTAAAAGTAGTATGAAAAAATCNATTAATTGTTATTTTTCTGTAGTAAGTGTTGCATATTGTGAAAGCACTTAATTAGAATATAAAGTGTTGGAAAAATTTTTAACCAAAAATATAATTCTTTAATATGGNGGACCATCTTGACATTAAGTCCACCNAGGGGGGCTTTACCTAAGTGGGGGGGCACTTTACTTTCAATTTTCTGCCAAACGACTTGAGCACCAAAATTTTTAATTGGGCACCTAATTAGCACTTAAATAGCACCTAATTTTGATGTAGAATTTGTTACTGAAAATAGAATTTTTTAATATGGGGGGGGGGCCAGTTTGACGTCAACTCAGTCCTCCTACTTTAGTTTTAATTTTCTACCAAACGACTTGAGCACCAAATTTTTTAATTGGGCACCTAATTAGCACCTAAGTAGCACTTAATTTTTATATAAATTGTATAGTGAATTCCTAAAGGGGGGCTAACTTAACAGACATCTTCAGGCAGTCATCTACCCTTGCTCTCAGCGTGACCTCGAGGCGAGATTTTGCCTCTCCGTTCCTCTCTTCCTCTTTCGTTCGGGCACAGCATGCTGTCCTTGGCAAAAAGTCCCACGATAATCATCAGGACGGTGAGACGCCGAAATTATATACAAAACAAATAAAAAATAAAACGCTATTCTAAGATGACGCATGCAAGCCCTGGAGGATCTTGGCGCTCATTTTCCAGCTCGTTTTCCCGGGCTCCCGCGAAAATCTTTAACTTTTGTGACGAGGAAAAAGCAGCGCGAATACCACGTCACAATATATATATATATATATTGTGACGTGACGCCCTTCTGGCGCCAGTCACCTGTTCGATTAATTTATAATGTTCATAAAGAGTCTGGAAGTCGTGTCCTCTCGGGATACATTCTGTAAAGAGAGAGCAATTTCCGTCTTTATTTGTTAGNTTTTTGTATATTTTGTATGTGTTGTTATTTTGCTTTTGATCGGACGTAAAGCCCGATCGTTACTAGGTTGCACTGGGTGATACTCTATTGACCACAGTACGATTCGACACCGCTCGATTCGACACA
>NW_018022067.1:17068-19528 GCF_002006095.1 Pseudomyrmex gracilis
GGTTGCACTCTCAGGACGCTGAGAAGTGTTTATTTTGTGTTGTAATTGCGTTCTCTCGAAACGCCGAAAAACGTGTGTTTTGTGTTGCGATTGCGATATCGGGACACCAAGATGCGNACTATTTTGGTAAAATTGAGCGGCGAGCACTTGGAAGCAGTTCCGTCATTACCAATATTTAAAAGCTGATGAACGAGCTACGATCTGGAGCTGAGACGGCGTGCAGCTGAGCCGAGAGAAAGAAGAGCTCACCGGATGCACAGACATCAAGCACCAGAAAACTTCACGGAAGGCCGGAATTTCTTCTCCTGCAGAAAAGTCTTGGCCAGACTTCCTGCAACTGATATGGAGATGAACTCGCTCGCAAATCATATAACAAGACTGGACAATCGAGATCGTAAGATCTCTCTGTCGTAGGAGTTCCCGGTCACTTCCGAATTTTGTAACGGCGCCAAGTTGGTAAGGAANATCGCGACATTGTTCTGCGGGCCGACGCGCGATTGCGGCCTAATAAGTTGATAACGCGCCGCAAAAGGTCGAGGTCGCGACCCGCAGCGCCGAACAGCTGATATCCTCGCGCGGGATCGATTTCCGATTCATTGTTCGTTACGCCGTGATCCTGAGAAGACACATCGTGCGTGATAAAAGTTTCATGTGTCCAGTGCGATAATCCNGACCAGTTTCCGCAGCCAGGATCCGGCGAGGAGAGTGATCGAGCGCGTAACTGGTAAGACAAATGTCATCCTCATTGTAAAGCCACCAATTCAATATATCGCGTATTTAGCGTCACGCGTCGCGACTCCCTCGAGCGCGTGATCAAGAGTAGTTCAATTCACATTCCGCGTTCCGTTCTCTCTANCGGTATTCGAGCAGTCAGTTTGTTCTTGTACATATTTTCTGTTTATTTCGTTGCCTTTTTTGTATGTTTGTGTCACTTGCTGAAGTTCTGTTTCGATCGCGGAAGTAATTATTAACTTCGCGTTAAATTGGCGTTCCGACACGTCACGCTTCTCAAGATTGTACCGCTGAGAATATCGCAAGGCCATATCGCGAAATAAAGTTGTTATTCTTTAGTTAACCTGCTGGTTCGCTCTTTTTCCCTAATGTATCCCGTACACNAACCACGCCTTTCCGTTACAAAAATTNATCTGCATTAGCCGATGCACTTTTCGCGGCCGTCACGTCCTGCAATTACTGAAAAAAATTAGTCGAGGAATTTAGTGCTACGCCCCGGCGTATTTGGCGCCCAACTTCTGTAGATTTTGCGTTATTTTTGANATTTCTCGGGACGTGACTTTTGTGCCGTTTAAAAGAATTAACTACGTCACACACACCCTAAAAATAACGGTCACAATATATATAATGCAAGCATANCTATCGCAAATATATTTCTTTCCATTGTGTTTGCATACTTGTGCATTCACGAGTCGAGACAGATTCTTTATGCATGCAAAGTGCTCCAGATTAACTTCTCGCGTATCCGAAACGTAGAGCAAGTTTACGNGCTTTTCTCTTTTGTGCTTTGTAAGACGTATTGGAAGGATAACAAGTTCGTGTTTGGTTCATTGTTTTTCCTTCTCAATTCCGTGTTGTACACATTGACAGAGATGTTGTTGAGCCGTTCATATTTTGGTATTTAGTGTACACTCATTGGAAACACAATGTCCTGTAAATTCAGCATTGTCGTATAGTGAGGATACGATGATGCGCGTTCTACATGTCTTTTGACTGGATAAAAAGCGGCGACAACCGACCATGCAAAGTATGCATTGTCTTCAGATAGCACATTAATTACCGCTTTCTTAAATTTAACTTCTAGTGGCAAATTTATACAACATCCTGCGCGCAATGGATTGTGTAGTCGGCGTCAATGAATCGTTTCGTGGACGCGGGGAGCTAGGGGTAAGTAGGACGGTATTCCCTAGCAGTAAATACTGTAATTGGTCAATTCATCGAAATCTGCTACAGGCAGTTAGTTAACGGCGCCCGTTGGCAGTACTTACTTCTAGGGAATACCGTCTCTCTTACCCCTAGCTCCCGGGGCTACAAAACGATTCATTGACGCCGACTGTACTTGTTCACGTTCACGATTAANTTCAGTATACGTGACAAAGCTCACTTACTATCACGTTCGTGGAATTCATCTAAAGACGTTAACGTGGGTTTGATGACATATCGCTCGTACCACTCATCTAAATTGGTTGCACAAAAAAGTTTCGAATTTCTCGTAGGTATACTTGTATTTGCCCGTTTTTCTCCCGATACAAATTCACCATTGAACACTGTATTGACTTTAAGATTACTGTGTTTCTCAATGGCGTTTTGCACTTTTTCCAACACCGTGCTTTTNGCGTGTTCGAGAAAATAGCAATATTCAACATGATGATCTTTGATAATAGCACCCGTTATTAGTCTACTCTCAAAAGCGGTGTCAATCTCTCGCCATGTAAGTCCAGGGACTTA
>NW_018022067.1:21063-26625 GCF_002006095.1 Pseudomyrmex gracilis
CTGCATTTCGGTTTGCATAAGGGTTTTCATACCATTACCCAAAAATATCGGTAAAATACCAGTATTTTGCATACCGGTATAAGTTCCTGTGTAAGTCTATGTCNGGCTTCAATATATGCGAACTGTCGACGCAGTGAGTTTTTTTATCCTTCGAGTCGCGCAATTCTAACGATCAGCAAATGTCTGACTCCTACAGACAGTCGTGGACGTTTGTTCCGACTATGTTCTTCCAATACTTAGAAACATTTTTCACATCGCTGCTCCCATGAGACGAACTCTTCTCGCGAGTTTAAACGAGGTGATTGCTCTAATATATCGCACTCTAACTGCATGAGTGTATTTTCCATTTTTTCATTTTTGTGTAACACGTTATTTTTGGAACATACACCGACTGATTGTCTAATCTGTTTTCCGATGAAATACTGATTTCATGCAACGTTTGTTGCNTTTTTATAGTACACTTTTTGCTGATGCTGTACTTGTTTGGTTTACNAAAAATAATATAACGCACATCTTTGTTTTATAAAAATGAAATTTGATACTGATCTGACAAAAGTGCAGTTTTTTGCAGAATTTATGAGTAATGTTGCAATTCCACCATTATTTCGTTTGTAATACGCAATTAGCAATTTTTTGCTAACATCAGTATGTTCTTTATTTAACCGATGAAATTTGATACTCGATAAAAAAATAATGCAATTTTGCAGACTTTATGAGTCATATGTAGCAGTAACATTACCATTTATCTCTAATACGCAGCTAGCAAATTTCTGCTGGCATCAACATTTCTTATTTAGTATAAAACCAGATATATAATACTTTAATACGTGATCAAATTGGTGAAATCTGATATCCGACAAAAGTGCTTTTTTGCAGAATTTATGAGTCATACATATAGCACTTTGTCATCAATTTTTTCTCTAATATGCAATTAGTTGTCACCAGCATTTTTTGATTTANTATAAAATGATTCCTTCTTTTTTGATGCCATCATCACTTTTCTAATACAAAGTGGTGGGATCGGTCAGTATTTAAGAAAACTCTTACGTAACATCGCGTTAGTCGATTTTTCACNGTGGTTTCAGAAGAATACAACATGTATACCGTAGCGGCCAGCAGGAAGTCTAACGATGCAACGAAGATTGCACGCAATAGATAAGTAGACTGTCGCATTACTTGATTTTGTTTTGCCATGTACAGTATGTACACTTTATTCACTCGTGTAACTATTTTTTTTATAGTGCGTCAACTGCGTATCCTCCACATCAGGCGACTCGCATTTTGGGAAGACGGTAGGCGCTAACATCAACAGCGTACAAATACAGTGAAATTGGAATGAGTGTCGGTCCAATCTCCTATGTGAAGATAGTTATTAGAGACAATCATGGAAATTCAGTGCTTATACCATTTTCCACATGGCAACCGATCATCCAAAAGCAGACAGATATTCACCAACTGCTACAATCAGCCGATGTATCTGCTACTTTGTGGCTTTGCAATTTGGCGCTACATATCGTTATTATGCGTGACGCACGAGTTGTAAAATTTACGTTAAACAATAAGGGCTTGTATATAAAACCACCAACTGTAAAATTTTTAAATTAATAATAACAAGAAGAAGATTCTTTGAGCTCANGAGTCTTTAGACTAACGAATGTAATAAATTGGGTTGTAAGAGCCGTTTTGCAGGATGTTGTGCAGAGAATGTGCTTAAATATATATATATGTATACACATATATAATTCAAAATAATTTTTTTCCTCCATATAGNATGCTGAATTTGCATCACATATATATATAGGACTCCGTATACTCCCCTAACTAATTTCAAAATATTGCAAAAAAACTCCTCAGCCAGAAGTCGAACCTGGAATCTTCGGCTTTCCGGGCCGTCGCCTTCCNTGTTAGGCTACCGAGACACTTGGAGTTTGGCTTGCACTACTTAGCACATCTATCAAATATTAATCTGATAATAACGCCATTTTCTACCAACGTAAATTTTGTAAAATCTTTATTAACTTTAAATTCTTGTATTAAAAACATGTATTATTGGTTGGCTGAACACACTCATGTAGTCAACACAAGGTTTGCGCAATTTATTTACGTTGTTGTGCAGCAATTTTAGNTAGAATTAAGTAGAATAAGGCCATTGAGCTATGTAATGAGACATCACTGTCATTGCTCAATGACCTGATTAGGTTGCGGGGCAGCAGCAGTTCTAGGAAAAACTGCTGTTTGCCACGGGATGCAACACATTGCCGCATTGTCCGAAATGCAACGCGGCATGTGTCGACACCGGCACCGGTAACTAGCACGGTCGTTGCTAGGGCCGGTGAGCCTGCTGAATCGGCGCGATCTACTATAAATCGATCGCGCAGATGAAGTAGGCGTGAGACTGGGATTAGACTGCTAACACACTGTGTGACTCCGCAAGTCGGAGAGTTTATCGCAGTGAGTAACAGCCGTGTAAGGGAACATTTTGTAAGAAGGAAATAGCAATAAAGAATCTCTCGAGGTTTAAACAAGAATATTCTTTTACCAAATTGTCCACTCCCCTCGACATTCAACAAATTTTGGTAGCAGCGGTGGGATTCCAAATCAACTACCGAGGCGGGACTCTACAAGGTGTTCNGGTTGGATCGGGAACAAGGAAACGGACACCGGGTGAAAAAAGAAAACAGAGTATACTGTTAAAAAGAAAGGCTATATACCTTTAAAAAAAAAGAGAAAAGTATAAAAATATACGGAGAATGTCACTCCGGTTCTCTGCTCCTGAAACAAAAAAAATAACAGCAGTCATTAGAAGGCGTCCTACGAATAAGTTTGAAAGAGATAGCGAACTCAAGTCTCGAGTTACAGGGCAGCACTAACCTAACGCAAGCTAAGCGACGGGCAGTGGCACAAGACGGAGAGAAGAAAGCGGCTGGANGNCAAAAATGGAAAGAGTTTGAAGTCNACCGCCGG
The DNA here is from genome assembly GCF_002006095.1 of Pseudomyrmex gracilis. Taxonomy (NCBI): domain Eukaryota; kingdom Metazoa; phylum Arthropoda; class Insecta; order Hymenoptera; family Formicidae; genus Pseudomyrmex; species Pseudomyrmex gracilis. The sequence continues at coordinate 24,028 of NW_018022067.1, forward strand.
ACACGCCGGAAGCGGCAGGCAGCTGTGGCGGAAGAGCCAGGAAAGGCACCGAGGAAGCAGCAAAGGACAAAGCTGAAGTAACAGCGACGGCAACGAGGCGGTCAACGCAAGCAAAACAGCGGAAGCAACGAGGCAGCGGTAGCAGTGAAGCAGCGAGGAAAGCTGAGTCAGCGGGACTACACAAATACAACTATTGTAAGCGGAGATATGGGTCAACTACTGTAAGTCGAATAAAAAGTTTGTAATTGCGAGCGATATTTATGTTCGATAACTAGCGTCTGCGACGATGCGGATTACAATCCGAGCGAGTTGCGCAAACGCTTCAAAGTCTTTTACCGGTGCGAGAACCGAGAACCGCGCCGGCGGCGTTATACCAAGAAGCGGAAATAACTACGCGGGTTTTGGCAAGCGAGGAAAATCGAAACTTGTATCCAAACTTCATTTTAGAAAGAGAATTTTGGTTTGACTTAGATGGTAGTATCGTCGGTCATTTACGGGGTGTAACAAATCGCGGGAGAGTTGAGAACGGTGGAACTCCGAGCAGTGGTACTCAACGGTCATCTTTAGTTTTATACGAAAGCGAGTTGTTCAGAAATAACGCGATAGACGCGGACAAGGTGGAACAATTAGATGACGAGCAGATAATAGTTTGGGCTCGCAAAAATGTCGAGCGGAAGATCGACAGAATGAGAAGCGAGTTGAGCATAAGAGACACCGCGGGGCCAAGCGAGCGAGAGCCAGATCCCGTGGACGTAATGCTGCGTCAGCTAACACNTTCGTTTGAGCTAATGACTGCACGCATGGATACAATGACCCGCCACGTGAAGGAACTACGCGAGCAACGCCGCAATACNCAGGCGCACGGGGACGACGATCCGCCGGGGCGTGATAACGCGTTTGACATAACATACGGACGAACAGCCGTAGACGGATCAGACCGCACACTTGTATGGTTATATGACATTAAAGGAAGCGCGTGCCATGATAACGACGTTCGACGGGAAATCGCAGGCACAGTTACGTGAATTCTTGAGCGCATGTATGTACGCGATAAAAAGTATAAGTCCAGTTGACGAAAGAACTTTGCTAGAAGCGATATTGTGTACCAAGCTGAAGGGACAAGCGTTGCTAAACTTCGAGATGCGGGATATCCATAGTTTCGAACAACTAAAGCACAAAGTAGAAAATACGTACTCAGGTAAAAAAGGCACAACCGAATTGCAAATAGAGTTTAGTTCTCTGAAACAAAAACACGAAGAAAGCGCGTTGAATTATGGGCAGCGCGTGAATCAACTCGCCATAAAGTTGTACGAGTCTATAGTCGAAGGAAAAGTACTATGGAACAAAAACGCACAATANTGGAAACAATAAAACAGCAGGCGTTACACCTTTTCCAAATAAAGTTACGCAAGAAATTAAAATTAATCGTACGGTCGTTAAGTTATGCCACACTTCAGGAAGCCATAGCCGGAGCAAGCGCGGAAGAAAAGACCGCGGGAATAAGTTTGAAAAGCNGCGTGTCAACGCAAGCGCGTGGCAATAATAAAAGTTATAAGTGTTACAAATGCGGAAAGATCGGACATTACGCAAGAGAGTGCCGATNGGGCAAGATGGCATTGCCAAAACCGGCCAACCAAGAAAAATAAATACAAAATAAGAGAAAAAATAAATAAATGCCATCGAGAAGCAGTGTAATTAGGGTAAAAACGGGACATTCAAGGAAAATTGCTGGTCACTGAACGGCAGGAAAAATAAAAAAGGAACTGCAAAGCAATACATGCAGCAAAAAATAAGAACAAAGCCGAAGTGACGATAGCGAGTCATTGAGCGACAAAGAAGGCAATAGAAAAAAGAAAAAATCTGTGTCAGTAGCAGAATTGCAAATAGCCGAGCTAAATGCTGCGCAAACAGTTCTGGATATAGTAACCGTACTGATGAGAAAAGCAAAAAAAGGCGAAGCAGAATTACTGTACGACACTGGAGCCACAGTGTCTTTGATTAAAAGAAAATACTTAAACGGAGAACGCGANTCAAAAAAGCGGAAATAAAATTGACAGGCGTTACAGGGCATCAGGCATGCATTATAAGAAANATCGTAGCCACCATAGAGCTGAAAGATAGAGAAATCAAGCACCCGATTTACGTAGTGTAAGATGATTTTCCAATCAACTACCAAGGCATCTTGGAAAATAACTTCATTAAAAAGCATAACGCCAAGCACAATTACAGAGCGGGNAAACTTTCGCTTGGAAAAAATACGTTGCGGTTACGCCTTTTTAAGACTATAGATTTACCACCCTGAAGCGAAACTATTGTACAAGCAATAACATGCTTGTACAATAATAACCAAATCGGCATNGTGCAGGCAGGAAAAACGCAACCAGGAGTATTTATAGAAAGCTGCCTGGTGCGGCCNAATAAAAATTTCTGTCTCATAAGCGTAGTAAACACTACAGAAAAAGTAGTGAAAATAAGCACTCCGCGCGTTAAGTTAGAGATGTTAGAAGAAGAGAACGAGACAGAAAGTGAAGTAGCGAACGTAAGCATAAAAGCAGAGAAGCCAGCACGTCGCGAAAGAGTGAAAGAGACACTGCGAGT
>NW_018022067.1:31830-35484 GCF_002006095.1 Pseudomyrmex gracilis
AAGCACTTAAATGAAGAAGAGAGAAAAGCATCAAACGGGATATGTAAAGAATATCAAGACGTATTTCACCATGCAGGAGAGCCGTTAACTAAAACAAGCGCGGTAGAGCATAGAATACCTGTGAAAACTGATACCGCTCCGATAAACGTTAAGCCGTATAGATTACCGCAAAAGCATAAGCAAGAGGTAGAGACACAGATCAAAGAAATGCTGGAAAGCGGAATAATACGCGATAGTGAAAGTCAGTAGAACGCACCGTTACTAGTTGTTCCAAAAAAATGGACGCGTCCAACGTGAAAAAATTAAGAATTGTAGTGGACTTTCGGCGATTACATGAAGTAACAATAGGCGATTTTTTCCCGTTGCCGAATATCGCGGAAATATTAGACCAACTCGGAAATGCGAAATATTTCTCGACGTTGGATTTAGCATCCGGGTACCATCAAATACCGATGGATGAAGACGACANGCGCAAAACGGCGGTTTTTAACGCCGGATGGCCACTATGAGTACAACAGAATGCCTTTTAGATTGAAAAATGCGCCGGCAACGTTTCAGAGACTGATGAACTCAATCTTGATGAACTTACAAAGCATAAAGTGTTTTGTGTATCTCGACGACATCGTGATACACGGTGCGAGCTTGCAAGAGCACAGCAAGCGGTTACAAGAAGTTCTTGACAGATTACGGTTACGTCCTGGCCCACGGATACGGTCGGGCTGTGGTGAAACGCAACAGTAAACGTGTCGTTTTCCATATCTCTCTTTACAGTGGACATGGAAGTCCCGCTGTGAAAGAATCGAGAGAGTTTGTTTATATTCGTCGACAGGTNAACGACGTACGCCGATCTTACTTTGTCTAACGACCACTCGCTTGTTGGTCCCTTTTTAGGTCTGAGACGCAAGTCTCATTTACCAAGGATGGGACCTAGCGATTTTAACGAGGAAGTGAGAGTGGGTTGTACGAAAAGAAGGGTAACAGAGAATAACTCTTTAGTTTGATTCCACACATTATAAAGTAGTTATATTTATTAAAAAAAACAAATCNAAATCTTAGCAAATTATTAACAGACAGGTGTGTTGAAACTAATACAATGACGGAGCGCATACTCGTTTCGTACAAAGTAATCTATAAGCTAGGGTGCAAGTGTGAGAGAAAAACGGAATATGAGTTGTTTAGTGCAGCCAGCTTCTTTAATCCATGTTTACACAATTTAGATCATCTTAGAAATGTATTTCCTTATGTCAGTTGACAAATTTGGTTTTGTTTCATTTCTTAGGTTCCGATAGATTTAATGATAGGAATAAATTTGAATGTGTCATGGTTCTACGACTGATATTCGGAGATAGCGGGCTTTGTTTGTTTCCGTGATTTAGGAAAGAGGTAAGAGATTATTCAGAGCGATTCACAACCGCGGATGTCTATCAGAAGTCATCCAGAACGATTCAAAACCGCAGATATCCTCTCTTATCAAGAAAGGAGGTGAGAGGCTATCTTAGATAGTTCAGTATTGCGGCTGCTGTGTCTGATTCGTGCGAGACTTTATTGTTTTTCTCTCATTTTCTCAATCTCTATTTCTAGTTCGTGAAATCTCAATAATCAATTGGTTCNTTAAAAGCACTTACTACTTAGTTGAGCGGCGGCGGTGTCAGGTTGGCTGCAGGCACTCGGGAGTGGAAGGTTGGAAACCAGTGCAGCTTTGGTGTCCCGGCTTTGGCACTCACTGCACCAAACTTTACATTTTTAAACTCATTGCACCACGACACTTCCGACTTTTAAGATTAGCGGCTCTTGACTGACTTCGGTTCTGAGAGTTCTGGCTTATATACAATTTTGAGTAAGCGAGGATTCTCTCAATCAGAAAACTCAGTCGAGCGTTGCCAGTTCCTATTTGTTAGTTACTGGTCGGGTAAACTTTGTGAGATCGCCAATCGGCGACGATCTCTCGGCTCGGTCGGCTCGTCCGATTTTCTGGAAAAGGAAAAAGGGAAAGTGTTGGTTTTTTTATCACGCCACATAGACCCCTTGCTATTTGTTTATAATAAAATTGCTCATGGGGCCGGAGTTTCTATTTGCGCCAGCTGCTCTAATTTTTATAAGCGGTGTTTTTCTTGACCCGGAGATATTCGGGTTTGTTTAGAAAGCTGCTCGGATTGTTTAAACGATAAATTTTTCTTGCTCGTTATAGCAAAATTCCGGGTTCTTACTAGGCGCGGTTTATGTTTTTGGGCACCGATATGATTTCCGTTTGCTCTCTTATCGTTTGGAGTCTAAGTTTTTAAACGATAGGAGACCCGTTCGAGTTATTNATTGCGTTTTATTATTTACAAAAAAAAGGTTTGTTATGCGTTGGCGCGTCGCGTTGCAAGATAAAGGGGACCGTGGAGTCCCCAGGACGTAACATTACGAAAGCACAACTTAAAAGTGCAGTTGAATAAGTGCGAATATTTTCGCAAAGAGGTCACATATCTAGAACATGTGATAACCGAAAAAGTGATATCACCGGAAATTTTATCGAAAATAGAGGCAGTCAAGGGATTTCCAATTTCGAAGAAAGCAAAAGATATCCAAGCATTCATAGGTTTGACAGAATATTACAGAAAGTTCATAGGCCAGTTCTCAAAGATATCAAAGCCGTTAACACAGTTGTTGCAAAAANAAGTAGCGTTTGAGTGTCCCGAGCAACAACGGGCGTTTGAGAATTTAAAAGAAAGGTTAGTNAGCGCACCGTTGCTTGCATATCCCGACTTCGATAAAAAGTTCGTTGTCACAACCGACGCGTCGGCGCGGTGTTATCGCAAGGTGCGGTAGGTCTGGATCGGCCGATTGCATACGCGAGCCGTGTNCTGAAGAAAGCGTAGCGCAACTACACGACAGAAAAGGAGCTACTTGCAATGTTGTGGACAGTGAAGCATTTCAGCCTTTATTTGTATGGAACAAAATTTANAAGTGTCACCGATCATAAGGCACTGATATGGCTTTTCAATGTCAAGGACCCCGGGTCTCGGCTCATGCGATGGCGCGTAAAGCTCGAAGAATATGATTATGAGATCATGCACAAGAAGGGAAAGGCGAATACAAACGCGGACGCGCTGAGTAAAGCTCCCGCGGAGGCATGCACATGCGAAGCAAAGGAGAGCGAGAAAACAGAAGGAGAGAAAAGCGAGAGGCAAGAGCTAACTGAAGAGGAAAAAAGACAGATACTGTACGAGTATCATGATTTACCGGTTGGCGCGCATCAGGGAGTAGCATGTACGATAAAAAGAATAAGAATGAAGTATGATTGGCCTAAACTAACGAGCAACGTGGAGAATTACGTTTCNAAATGCGAATCTTGTCAAAAGAATAAGTTNTCGCGGAAAATAAGGGTACCGCTTGTAATTACCAACACACCGAAAAAACTTTTTGAAAAGTGCGCACTAGACATTGTCGGACCGTTGCGAACAAACAGCGGAAATAANTATCTGCTGACCTTTCAGGATAGCTTCACGAAGTTTAGCAAAGCACTGCCCGTTCCAAATCAGGAGGCCGCAACAATTGCAAGGGATATATATAAATGTACACGCATAGTTTCCGCACAAACATCCTGCGAATGGCTCGTATCGGCCTTATTTGATTCCTGTTACCAATTTCACGAGCGTCAAGTCTTTTTAA
>NW_018022067.1:35724-43176 GCF_002006095.1 Pseudomyrmex gracilis
TATATATATATATATATATATATCTTTGTCAAAGGGAATGTCCCAGGACACTTAAAACTTTTGATTTTTTTATACGCAATTTACTACTTAATAATAATATAAACACATTCCACTAAGAAATAATTAAAAATTATTACTGGTTTTTAAAATATTACATATTTAAAGTTTTCCAAGCCATCTGAATAATGGCAGTTTCCAGGACAATGTTGCTTTCCAGGACTGTCCTAGAAAATGTTTTTATAATAGTTGTTTCCAGGTCAATACAGTATATAGAGCAACCTGATATTATATATATCAAGGGGCTCTTGAAATCCCAATAAAGTGAGCTGAAATGTTCACGAAATATCGGTATAATAATGACACTAACGTTTTGCAAACTCAAAAAACATCTTTGAATGTTAATTCAACACACCGCGAAAGCATCAATTATATAGAATTTTCTCAATATATAAAATTGTTCTCAAATATAAAAGTGAAGGATCCTCTTTTATGATCATTTTGTTACTTGAATGTAATTTAATTTGATTTAATTTTGAGGCAAAATGGTCATTCAAATACTTAATATTACAATGTATACAAAATATGCTGATGTCCTGGATACAAACGTTAGGCCACAAAATGATCTTTGAATGTCTTGCAGGAATTTAACGCATTTACTATACATACAAACATTTGGAAAAGCGATCAAGCTGCATCAGCTTCCGTTTTTTGCTAAATATGTGTAGTTTAACACTTACCATTATCAGCATCATAAATGGTGTCGAAAACGGAATTTCTACATAACAGAAATGTATATCTTTAGCGCAACGATGTTTTAGGTGCTTTTTGGAGAATTTCACGTAACAGCCAGACAAAAATTCAACATATATTTCAAAATGTATGATAATGACTTACTATGAATGTATTTCGAAGAGCGTTAATCATTCAAATACTTATTATTACAATATATTCAGGAAGAAAAAATGTCTTTTTGTGGTCTATTGTTCCCAGGACACAAACGTCCTGGAAACGAACGTTACGCAACAAAATGATATTTTCACTTTTTTCAAGAATTTAATGCACTCATAGTACATACAAACATATGGAAAAGCGATCAAGCTATATCAGCTTCCGTCCTTTGCTAAAAATATGTGTAGTTCAACATTTACCATTATTTATCAGCAGCATAAATGTTGTAGAAAATGAAATTTCTACATAATACAAATGTATATCTTTAGCGCAACGATATGTTTTAGGTACTATTTGGAGAATTTCACGTAACAGCCAAATAAAAAATCAGCACGTATTTAAATGTATGACTTACTCTGAAAGTATTTCAGAGCGCCGTAATTATTCAAGTGCTTAGTATCACAATGTAGTCAGAAAAGAAAAATATCTTTTTGTGGTCTATTGTTTGTTTCCAGAACACAAACGTCCTGGAAACGAACGTTACGCAACAAAATGATATTTTCACTTTTTTCAAGAATTTAATGCACTTACAGTACATACAAACATATCGAAAAGCGATCAAAAGCTTTCGTCCTTTGCTAACTATATGTAGTTCACCATCTATTATTATCAGCATCATAGATATTATAGAAAACGGAATTTCTACATAATAGGAATATATGTCTTTAGCGCAACGATATGTTTTAGGTATTATTTGGAGAATTTCACGTACAAGCCAGATAAAAAGCAGCACGTATTTAAATGTATAATACTGACTTACTACCCTGATAGGAAAACGTTTATAAAATTATGTGACGAAATCTTGCATTAAAATTATAATGTGAAATAGATGTGAAAACATTGATCTTTTATAAAATATTTGTAGTTGTTTGCAAAATTACTTTCCAAATATTATTTCGGTAAAAGAATAACGATATGGCGAATTATCTTAAAAGAAATTTAACGTACCACGTTTATGCTACATTAAGTTACTTTACTTTTATTTGTGCGTTGAATAAAATTCAAGTTTACGTACGAATATAAGTTTATGGCCAGTACTTAACGTAACGTAACGCATTACAAAAGAGTTTGTGCAGAGGCCTTTAATTTCTGAACGTAACCAATAACAGAACGCAGTTATTGGGCAAGGTTCCACTTGCCGTTCGCAAGTACGCTCATGGAATCATTTCATCCTTATTTTTAATCGAAAATTACGTAAAGATAAATAACGCTCACGAGCGTTGCAAACGGCAAGTAAAACTTATCCATTGTAGAATACAGTAGAGCTATCATACACAAAATGACATAGCTGCGTATGCGTAGCATAAAACTATATGGACCAATGAGCGTCTAACATAAAGTCACCATATTGATTTACATAAAACTACGCTAGATGCTTATTGGTCTAAATAGTCTTATGCTATGCATATGCACTCTGTCATTTTGTGTGCGATGCCCTTATTAAACACGATATGTGCTATAACATAACCGTACTTCAGGAATCTTAAACTACGTGGTAATCAGTACACACAGGTTTGAAATACTGTACATCGTTTTCCACAATTTTAGCTTTAACAAATTATGTTTTCCTTATTTAAAATTAAATATACTCAACAATTACTTGTTGTAAAATCGAGTAATATAAGAAAAAAGAAGAAAAATCATTATTGGATAAACCTGGAAAATGGAAAACGATGCGTTGGAATATTCCTTTGTAAATCAGGTAAGTAAAGTATTATTTCAAGTCTTAGACATGAAGAAATATATTTACAGTAAATATAAGTAAAACTAACACAAGTTACAATCGCTTCAAACTAGTTATAAAACAAGTATAATAAATTAATTTTTATTATTTACAGATGAAAGACAAACTCTTTTAGAAATAAAAAAGAACATAGATACTAATTCACCAAAGATTGTAATAGAGAAGGTTAACAAATCGTCAAATATCCAGTGTGCAAATAATGAAACGTGCAATAAAAATAAAGTCATGTCCGATCCATGTTTAAAGATAACTGAGTCAGTAATAAAAAGTAATCTTGATACTAATATTAAAAAATCAATATGTGATCAATTAGGTAAGTGATATAGTAAATATTTATTAAATATATATATTATTAAAGAGAAAGTTCAAATGCTTTCTAGCAATGTACAAAAGTGACACTGTGTAATACAAAGTATGATCCAGTGCTTTTTAATTACGACATAAGTCAACACAATTGTACACTATTAAAATGCTATGGTCGACTGTGTTGTTTTGTGTCACTCTATGGATACCACGGATTATTTGATTAATTCTTATTTTTAGATGAAGAAAATGATGAAAACAGAAATCCTCACTTGACAAGATCTGTGTTAAAGCACAATGCCAAAATATTAAGATCTCAATGTTCAAAGAGTACAACTAAAGGTAAGAATATTAAAAAATTTAATTTTTTAAATATAATTATTATAATTATACACAATGACAATATTGTTAATTATTAAAACTCAGAATATCAAAAGTATTAGTAATGATAAAAATATCACCAATAATCAAATTGATATAATATTATCATACGTTGATTATTGATTACATACATAAAAATTAATGTTGACTTACTTTAAATCTAAATCAAGATAAAGTACAAGTATGTAAATCATTATAGCTTTTATATCTTTTATATATACATATAATAATTATTATACCTAATATTACATATATGTGTATAATTATTATGTTAGTTATTGTAGCAAATAAATTACATAAGCAATAAAAAATATTATATAAATTATTACCAGAAATTAATATGATACAAAATACATTTTGTAGAAATAAAAGAAAGAACATATAATTATTTATCGGAAGATGTATTAAGCAAAAAGTGTAAGCGCATGGCCAAATTATCAACTGAGAATTGCAAGAAAGAATATAATTTTTCTAAGACAGTTGATGAAAAAATACAATGTAATAGTGACACTAATGCTAAAGAATCAAAAAAGAATTATGATTTATTAAGTACGTACATTTTCAAACATTGTTTAGTTAAAAAATGTAATATATGTAATAAAATTACTTTAAAAAAGTTTTTAACAAAAGTTTTTAAAATATATAACAAAGTTTTTAAATTATTTTCAGGTTCGAAGCAGAATAATATAATAAATGATAATACATTTGTTTTAAGTACAGAAATTATAAATCAAGTCTCTAATCAACATACAGATCCAAATAATATAGTAAACTCATATTTAGATTTGGATACAAAATCTGATTTTTACTACAATGATAAACAGACTAATGTCAGAACTAATGAAACTTTGAACAGTTCTGTAGTAGATATTGAATTAGAAACTATATTAGATACTGTATTACAAGCTGAATCTTCTACAACCTATCCTCGAATTATAGAAAACACAGAGTGCCAAATAAATATGACTGTCTTACAGAAAAGTGTGAACTCAACAGCAGATGATTCGTTTAATACATCTATTTTGCAGAAGTCTTCGGAGCACTCTAATATAAATATTTCTAATATAAATATAACAGATACAATAAGTAATAGTACATCAATGAATGACAAAATATCAGCTAAAAATAAATTCATTTCTACATTTTTCTATGGAGATACTGAACTGGATACGACTTTAACAGACTTTAGTGACTTAAATGAAGTTAAATCTTCTATAGTGAACAACAATAGTGAATTATATTGCAACAATCACNAAGTTGCACATGTCTTGCAAAATACAGGTATATACATTTATTACATTCTTATTCATTTCTTCTTTTAAATTAAATTATATTCTCAGTACTAATTTTACTGAGACAAAAATTATTGTACGTCTACTCAAAGAATTACATAAAGATTTACAAAAGTTAATAAATCAATATTAAACTTATAGCGAATTTGGTTGGACGCACTTTAGTGTGCACTCAGTACACATTAAGACTGTTAAACACAAATCGACATAAAGATAGTGTTTAATATAAATATATAGAAATAGATTATATAGAAATGAGGTAAACAGTGAAATTCTTAAATATATAGAAATAGATTATATAGAAATGGGTTAAACAGAGAAATTCTCTTAATAGTACTTTATTATACTGTTATTTGGCAAAATATTTATTGAGTGTTTTATCATTCGAGACATTTCACTTTTACATTGANAAAGAACAATGTATGATATTAATGTAATGTACTAAGTGCGCACACTTATATATATATATCTTATGTATTATTTTGTTATTTTGTTAGATATATGTTAATAAGTTTATGTGTGTGAAATACTTCTTACTAATTAAAACTTCCATAAAGATGCAAAGATAAATTCCGATTATACTATTGTAATATAATGTAAATTACTAATAAATGTAAATTAAAACTTATTAGTTAATATCTTTCTTTGTTGTTACGGAAATTAACAGTTTTCACATCAGTTACTAATTCTTTTGAATTAAGCTAACAAAAATTTATTAATATATATATATACTTAGTATAATTTTTTAAATATATTTAATATAATTTAATATAATTTAATTTTTATTGTGTTATTTCTTAAAATTAATATTTATTTGTTAGTAATTTATCAATTTGTTACTAAATAAAATTTATCAATGGATAAAGTTACTTAACAATTTAGTTAATAGTTAAGTAATTACTTAATTATCTCTTTTACTTAAAATTTCTAATTACATAATTACATAANAAATAGAATAAAATGTTTTAAAACTTAATGATGAGTTTAGGCTCTGAAGTTTCAAATTAACAACGCGAAATTAACGGTCAATAGGAGCCTTACGCTAGATATTTATTGCGGAATAAATATGTATAAATATATATAAATATATAATATACACAATATATAAATATATTTATTTATTCCGTAATAAACATCCGTATCCGCAATAAACAAGCATAAGGTTCCTATTGACCATTAATTTCGCGTTGTTAGTTTGAAATATTTTAACATCTATATATATATTTTTTAATAGATAGTTTTAATAACTATTTGAAAATAAATATTTATTTCAGATTTTNAAGAAAATGAAATATCAATTAATACAAAAAATCATATTGAAGATCCGAATTATGAACCATCTATTCATAGTCATAGTTCAAATGATACGTATATTAGTAGTGAAAGCGGAACAAATTGTAAAATTGATGACTTAGAAGTTGCAAATGAATCTAACATATCAGAGAAGTGGTTAGAAACTGTAATCACAAATAAAGGCACTATGTTAAGAGAAGAAACAAGACCATGCAGAGATGATGAATTATTTGTAGAATTGTCTCGAGGGCCAAAAGGAGATAATAAATCAAATTTTTGCTTTTATTGCAATACTATGCAAACTAAAATTGCTCGGCACCTAGAGTTAAAACACAAAAATGAAGAAGAAGTAAAAAAATTTGTATCGCTTCCAAAGAAATCTGCGGAACGCAGAGAAGAAATAAGTCGAATAAGAAAAAAGGGTAACTTTAAATATAATACACAAGCAGATTTAAATAGTGGTTCTATGATCGTGGTAAGAAGGCCTACTAAAACAGAGAAACAAAATGGTTCGTATTTCTTACCGTGTTTCAATTGTGGAGGACATTATGCAATACATAATCTCAGACACCATTATCGCATTTGCGCTAAGAAGAAAGATACAGTTCGAAATGTATTAAAATTAGGACAAAGCGCTGCACAATCTGTTCATAATCGAGCAAGCTTTAAATTAAGGAGAGACATTCTGCCAGTAATGCGAAGAGACGATATTTATAATTTAATAAGATATGACTTCCTTATTATAATATATGGAAATTACCTCTGTCAAATGTATAGATTACAGCATTTAGGAGATCATATACGGCAACAATTACGACTACTTGGACGATATTTAAAAGCATTGAGATCAATTGAACCAAAAATGAAAGAATTACAAATGTTGTTTGATCCAAAATATTATGATATCGCCATAAAAGCAGTAAATATAGTTGCCAAATATAATGAAGATACGCAAGCTTATGAAATACCATATAATGCTACAACTCTAGGCACATGTCTAAAAAAATTATGTAAGATCTTAATCACCGAATTTATTAAACAACATGAGTATGAAAAACAAAAATTAGCTAAAAATTTTTTGAAAATTTTAGAAGTTGAATATGGTAATACTGTTAACAAAACAGTTACAGAAGCGCAAACTGCAAACAATCGAANAAAAGTAGTAAATCTTCCAAAGACATCAGATATCAAAAAGCTAACTAACTATTTAGAGAAAGTAAGAATGTTTAAGATGCAAGAACTAAAAACTAAATTCACGTTTTGTGTTTGGAAATCACTCGCTGAAGCATTATTGATAATAATTCAAATTTTTAATCGGCGCCGTGCAGGAGAAATAGAAAGAGCGTATATTTCTGATTATAAAAATTTCATGAAAATTACAAAAGAAGATGAATTATATAAGAAATTACCAAACAAAGAAAGAGAATCTGCTTTAGAGTACATACGTTTTACCATTCGTGGCAAGCTAAATCGTGATGTTCCAGTCCTTTT
>NW_018022068.1:0-339 GCF_002006095.1 Pseudomyrmex gracilis
TTGCAAACAAAATTGAAGAAATCTAAGATTTTAGATATTTTACTACGAAGAAATCGCGAACGGGAAAAGATAGGAAAAGGAGATCAAATACAGTAAACGCGATATGTAGTCACTTTTTCAACGCATTATGCTACTTCTCTTTTTTTCTTACCGTTGCGAAAAAAATTGAGGAACTCTAAGATTTTACATATTTTACTACAAATAAGTCGTGAACGGAAAGAGATAGGAAAAAAAGCTCAAGTACAGTAGACGCGTTATGTAGTCACTTTTTCAACGCACTATGGTACTTGTCTCTCTCTCTTACCGTTGCAAACAAAATTGAAGAAATCTAAGATTTTA
>NW_018022068.1:711-1658 GCF_002006095.1 Pseudomyrmex gracilis
TACAGTAGACGCGTTATGTAGTCACTTTTTCAACGCACTATGCTACTTGTCTCTCTCTCTTACCGTTGCGAAAAAAATCGAAGAAATTTAAGATTTTAGATATTTTACTACGACTAAGTCGCGAACGGGAAAAGGTAGGAAAAGGAGCTCAAGTACAGTAGACGTGTTATGTAGTCACTTGTTTAACGCAGTAAGCTACTTATCTCTCTCTTTTACCGTTGCGAAGAAACTTGAAGAAATCTAAGAGTTTAGATATTTTACTACGAATAAGTCGCGAACGGGAAGAGATAGGAAAAGGAGCTCAAATACAGTAAACGCGATATGTAGTCACTTTTCCAACGCACTATGCTACTTCTCTCTTTTTCTTACCGTAGCGAAAAAATTTGAGGAACTCTAAGATTTTACATATTTTACTACAAATAAGTCGTGAACGGAAAAAGATAGAAAAAAAAGCTCAAGTACAGTAGACGCGTTATGTAGTCACTTGTTTAACGCACTAAGCTACTTGTCTCTCTCTTTTACCGTTGCAAAGAAACTTGAAGAAATCTAAGAGTTTAGATATTTTACTACGAATAAGTCGCGTACGGGAAGAGATAGGAAGAGGAGCTCAAGTACAGTAAACGCGTTATGTTGTGCCTTTTCCAACGCACTATGTTATTTCTTTCTATCTTTTACAGTTGGGAAGAAAATTGAACAAACCTAAGATTTTGGTTAATTTACTACGACTAAGTCGCTAACGAGAAAAAATTGGAAAAGGAGCTCAAGTACAGTAGACGCGTTATGTAGTCACTTTTCTAACGCACTAAGCTACTTGTCTTTTTCTCTTATTGATGCGAAGAAACTTGAAGAAATCTAAGATTTTAGATATTTTACTACGAATAAGTCGCGAACGAAAAGAAATAGGAAAAGGAGCTCAAGTACAGTAAACGCGTTATGTAGTCACTTTT